>NC_142623.1:28716877-29019907 GCF_059453375.1 Lepisosteus platostomus
CCTCAACAGCATGAGTCAGCCCTGTACGGCTGCAGATACAGACAGTTTCCCTCGGTGCGCCGCGGAAGTAATGTATGACGTCTCAGAGTCTTAGCTCTACATAACGCAGCTGCACAACCCGTTAACCATCTGGTCCACTGAGGGAGACAGTGGTGCAGGGGGGAGGGGTGCTGCTGAAGGTAGGAAATTTAATTGTTCCCCCAACTCGGCATTACCTCCGTGCTAATAGGCCAAACCTAATCCATGACGCCAACTGTGATAAACTCATCACTTTGAAAACAGATGGCTCAGTGCACCAACAAAAATTAATTGGATGGAGGCTTCAACTAAGAGCTAATATTTGCTACAGGCTCAACACAAACAAAAATGACCTCGCCCCTTTGGGGAACGTACAGTAAAGGAAACTTTTTAACACGTCTTGCATTCTGCAACACTTAAAGACAATGCTTGAAATGTATGATCCATTAGTGTGACGTTGAAAAATGAAGATTTAAAAGGTGTATGTATTTCTCTCATACTTTCTATATACATGCGACACAAGCTTCATTTGGCAGATAGTTCTCTTACAGGACACTGCCTCACAGCTCAGGTGAATTTGCATGTTCTCCCTGTATTTGTGAGGGCTCTCCTTGGGTAGTCCGCCATCCTCCCACAGAGATGTGCCAGCTACATTTGTTTTACCATTGTAAATTGTCCCTTTACAACAGACAGGCCCACTCTCAGGATAGGCTTTCGTTCTCGCCAGGATAAACTGCTTTTTGAGGATTGGAAAGGTTACCTTTACCATTCTTTATTTTCACCACTTTGATAAAATGTCAACATAAATCAGAGTGCTGCAAGCTGGCACGCAGTAGTGTAACACAGCCCTTGCATTGAATCGTCATTTGCAAACTCCCACAATGCAAAACAAAAAACCTTAAATGATTAACAGCAAAGTAAAACCTTGTCACATGAAGGCTTATACAAGAGCTTCGTTAAACACTATAGTTAAGACTACAGGGTTAAACACCCTAACCAGGCTCTCTTTGTTAAATGTAAGAAGTTAAGCCACAGTCTTGGCACACATGACTCCTCAGTCATTCTTATCACTCTAGCAATTACAGGAGGAGTGTGGAGTGTCAACATCGACAGCCCATCCTGTCAGTGCAGATGGAATTCACATGGAAGGCACAGGGCAGTGAGAATCCAAGGTGAATCAGAGCCCAAGAAGTGAACATGCTGTTTTAGCCAGAGCCTCCCTGCTGTGAAAGATCATGCCTCAAGCAGCTATTCCAGACAGGCCTGGACTGCCCCCCCCGAGTGAAAACACCCCAATTCACACTTAAGCACTCTGCATCTTGCACCAAAAGGAAGTGCTAAGAGATTAACAAAAGGGCAAGAACAGGATTAGGGGAAGGGTGCGATGTTCTTCTCCACAATTTTTTTTTCATAATGAAATAACCTTTCACAACTCTTAATCGAGGGGAAAAAAATATGCTAGGTTAAATTCTTCTTCTCAAAGTCATCTCCAATACATCCGCTAGTATTTATGCAATGCCATCATTTATTTGCAATGACATACATGGTCATACATCTAAATGTCAGTTTAAAATATGAAAATGTGTTGCAAAAATGCTTACCTTTTCAGTTTCTTTAATTAAGAGTGTTTGGTATTTAATATGGGCATTCAATAATTAACAGCTGTTTAACCTTTGGCGATATTTATTTCCTTACTTTACTGACACACCTGCATGTGTTAAGAAACAGAATAAACACTGATAGTTCAGAAACTTTGCTTGAGCAATGTTGCATAATCCAATTGCAGATTCCATCATTCCCAATTTAAAAACCCAAGGAAAGCAGAGGACAACTCTGCCCCCTACTGTTTGTTGGAGAAGCAACTTAAATGACGCATCAGGGAGAAAGGGCTTGTGAGCACATCATTTTATAATATCACTCAACTATCCAGGAAATGCCTAGCAGAATACTTTTTTAAATGGTGACTGAATTTAGGGATCACAGGACAAAAAACACAGGTTTAGCTCTGATCAATAGGTTCAAAGCTTTAGTTATCTCTAATGGAAATGTGGTGTAGATATCAATTATTTTTTATGAACATTGTTGCTCCTTAAACCCCACCCCCCAAAAGTAATGAAGGTCTGAGAAGCCGATGGCCTCAGGAAAGAGGACATAATACCTTTCCCACATTTACCACAAGACCAGAGCTTTCCTCATAATTCAGCAGAGAAGATGTTATCAGCCAGTCAGGCAGCCTGTTTATACTGAAAGTCTTTACAGTTGAAAAGAATTAAACCATCTGTGCCACGCTTTTGCAGACATCTGGTATTTCCATATTTCAATGGCTCTGGTTACACTAACAGTTTTCAGGAAGAACAGGTACTAAAGTACTACTATTTTTCAAGTAAAAGTGATTCAAAAATGAGAAAGATTCCGAAGTACCATGCTGTGCAATTGCATATCTTTGCAATTATGTATATGCATACAATGAGGCATTAAAAACACAACAAATAAGTATTAAATCCAATAGTATTTGTAGCTTTTTAAATGCCTATTAAAAAATAAAAAAACTTAAGAAAAAAGCATGGCAAGTTCACAGTAGCAGAATAGTTTTCCTTGTTGAATGTGATGAGACATTCAGTTCCCATAATGTTCCTTAAAATTATATTATTCATAGTTTTAAACCTTTTCTCTTCACATTCATCCCTGTAAAGGTTTTGAGTGTAGCATGTAGAACACAAGCTCTGTTGAGCACACAGTTCTACGGTTTTCATTTTATTACTAATTTCCCTCATTTAAAAAGTAACAAAATCTTCATTTTACCCAGAAAACTGAAATGAAACTGAACTGCCATTCACATTGACTTTCACAGCTATTCCAGATCATACCTTTACACACACTAATGCCACCTTTATCACTTTAAAGATGAGAAGATGAAAGGAAGAAACTCCAACAGCAAAGATTCAACGACTCTCCATCACAACTGCTATATAAGTGACATTTATTAGACATTTTGCTATATTTACAAATCTTGCACTTTTCTGGACAATAAAACTCGCCAAGGTGCAGTACTACTTGGCAGAAAGTACAGAAATTGGATCTTTCCATTTTTACGATGAAAAAGTCATCTTCACTTAAGAGAGACTTACACTAACCTAGAGAAATAGTAGATAGATCAAAGGGACCATGTCAAAAGTTCTCAGGTAAGCCTAGGGTGGAAAAAAACGTATTCAAGTTGGTAAGGAGTTGGAAAATCAGCATTAGACCGTCCCTCCCTAGACATTATTTCACAAGATAAACCTCTCCTGACACTGACAATGAATGTAGGGGAAAATCTTTTAAATTAATACCCAAGCCTTGATCCACCTGAGCAACTTGAGTTCAGCTGAATGGAGACCTACAAGGAGCCTGACTACTCAAGCTCTTGTCACTTCATCATTACAGTAGTAGAAATAAGACATAGAACAAAAACTGGACCCCCTCACTTATGCTCTCCTTTGACATTTGGAATTAAACAATTCCAGGTAATCTGCCTGATTGAACGTGCAGTAAAGCTGTGATTATTTTGTATACTGTTAACACACTTCGGTTTGTTAGATAGATGTAGGTCTTTTATATTTTTATACGTGATGCATTTTGGACCCATCTCTCAACCTACTGTAAGTTCAAACAATGACCACGGAATTATTTTCTATTAAAATGTTACTTTTTACACCTTTTGCTTTACTCACGTTTTATAAGAAACCATTTGCCAATCAGTCAATCTTTATTAATAAAGAATAAAGCCTGTAGTACTGCCTTGGTTTTTATTTTTATTTCTGGAAATTAACTACTTACAGCATTCCTTAGAATTATGTGTTAAATTTCTGTTGTCCTGTATGTATACTTATGTTATAAAACATACCTATAAAGTAATTCTAAAGTATGCTATTTTCATAATTTTGAAGAAATTTCAACAAGGGTAGTTTTACTTTTATAACTTATGCAACAAAACACTGTTTTGAAATTATTTCAAGAAAATGTAATGTAAACCACTGAACTGTTGAGAGTCCCCATTGCTGAACTGCAAAATCATGGCCAGCATAAGGCTGGATTCCAAATCACTTACAGTTTGAAAAGATAGGGAAAAAAGCAAGACTGCCCTCTATTGCCTAAAAAGGGCATAGTGCATGCTACTGAGTAACTATGAACAGATAGTATGTAAGGCATTATTCGAACGTCACAGACTTGATTGCAAATAGCACTTAACATTAGCCACTAATGATTGAATGGTTACAGAATCTTCAGCATCCACTAGTAAAATTTTACATCTAGAAACATATAGAAAGAAATGTCTCATTCTTAAACGGTATTTTGTTATTTAAAGCAGTGATATTATTCCTTTTGTCTTCTGTGATCTGTCTTGATTCACTTCCTGCAGGTGCACAGTTGATATTTGATGGAGTTTTGTTTTTTTTCTGCTTCCAGGACTCTAAATGCAGGAAGGGGGTTGTTTTTGTTTCCGAAAAGCAGCTGTGAAAGAAGGGCATTGAAACTATTAGACAAATTGTATTCTATTTTAAGAAACCGTAGATGTCTCACAGAAAAATGCAGGATGATTTAATGTGCAATATCCTCTCCAGGCACTGTGATGCTAATTTAATTGAGAAATGCTAGTAAGAAGCTGACTATTTTGGGTCTTAAGTTAAAAAAAACTTCACTTTTAGGAGGAGACAAGCTACTGATTCCATTTTTACTTCAAATCACATAGACCATAAAGATAAAAAGAACAGAAGACAGAAATAAACCTAATTTCTGTTTAAAATCAGCAAAATAATTGTACCTTGCAGTACCAGTACTCAGCAGAAGAATACAGTGTGGTTACATGGGTACTAAAAGTATCCTTTTTTTAATCCAGTATCAATTAACATGTTATAGTGCTCTTTGATATTTGCTTATCATTTCTAAACTTTCCATAGCCTTTACAGTCTGGTTCTCCATTAAAGAGATGGACTGTGTAAGATCAATGTTGTTAAAACGTGTCAATTTCTAACAAAAAAATGTTAAACAATGAACAATTTTCAATAATGACATGATGACTAAATATCTAAACATAAAATTAAATGCACTGTACACAGACTAAGATATGCAAGGTAGGAAAACAAACATTCAATGACCTAAAACATCTTAAGGTGTAAAGGAAAATAAGTCGCCAATTTCTGAATTCAAAATCCAACAGAAATGCTGTTTAATCACAAAAAAAAGAATGAAGCTGTTTTTGATATTAAGAAAAAAATTCACATACAAAGACACCAACAGCAGTAGTAATACTTCAAACTCTGCAGTAGATACCAAGTATCATGACGGGAGTTGATGAGATTAGACACTTCACAGGTTAAATTCATTGGTTATTAGAAAATAAAAAGTGGAATGGGGCAAAAGCACATCACTTCTGTGTATCAGAGTCCCAAAACTCTGAGCAAAGAAATTCTTGTGCCCAGCATCAAAACCTATGTTAAGGATCAGAGAGCAGTGCACTGTGGTCACACAATGGATGTCATGGGCACACTGAAACTGGTTGAAATCTAAGTATGCCACATGCATTTATGAGCTGCTGGGTTCACATCTGTCTGCCACGCCATCCCAGTGAATGTTTTTGTTGCCTCCTCAAACCTTGCTGCTTACCTTTAGTAAATGAAGAGGACTCTGGTACGAGGGAGAGTAGAAAAGCTCGAGTCTGACAGTTTCCTGACCTTCGCATAGTTGATGAAGCCCCTGAGGAACAGGAGGAATCCTACCACAATGAAAAATAAATATATATGAGAAGTGCAGAACTCTTCCATCTCTGTAGGCTAGCTTCACAAGCAATTTCAAGTTCACAAAGAACCAAAAACACAAGTATCTCTCTGTTAAAGCATATCAATAATTTCATAAAATGGCAACGATATGGAACAAACTGTAGACTGCTTCTGCAAACTTCAGCAGCTCGTGCAACTCTGGATTTCACAGCAGCAACCAAAAATACTTGAGAAAACTACAGAGAGCTCTGCCAGGTATGCATTTGCTTCATGATCTGGAGTTAGATGGCATTACTACACAGTGCCTATTCAGAATAAAATGTCCACCTGTGGCATACGCTTATATGAATAAAAGAAGGCACTGACATGGTCTGCTGATACAAGTGTGATATGGCTTGCACATTACATATATCACATGGGTTTGGCAGAGATATCAATTGTATTCGAAAACATTCCAAGATATCCAGTGAACCAGCAATGTTGAAGAGGGGTTTAAATTAGACAAAGAGTTGGTGCACCACATACTTTGTCCATTCTCGAATATTCACAACCAATGGAATGGATGGTGGAGGCATGTTTCATCTCTCAATTCACTGTCCTGTCACAGCTTGCTCACTGAATTCCTGAGTACCTTCTGAAACATGGTTTCCTCTCTCAACCCCATGCACCAGCAGCCCACATTAGCAGAGTGTGTTATATGCATGTCAAAGGATATACTTTTCTGAGAATTAATATATCAAAAATATATACCACTTTAACAGTAAGAAAGTGAGCTGGATATTGACACTCACCCAGTACAAGGAAGACCCACCACAGCCAGTACTGACCATCAAAGTACCCAGGGAAATAGGTAGAAAACTGAAATGGAAAAAAATAAAATTATGAGGACAAACCTTTACAATATACGTAAAATAAGAGTAGGAAATGCACAAATTTGACAAAAGTGCTTAATATATATGCATGCATTTCTTTAAACACCTCTTATATAATCACCATATGTGGAAAAGGAGCAATGGGAATATTATTTCAGGAGCTCTAATGGCAGGACATAAAGGATTTTCTTACCCGCACAATAAGGATCCATTTGATGAGTGACAACCCAAACCCAGAAATAGCCCCGTATCTTCCTGCAGCAGAGGTTGTGAGGCAGAAGGATAGGAAAAATCCAATCCAGTTAAACAGGAAAGCCACTGAAAATGCAAAAATTAAACAGATTTCACCAAATATCTGTCCACAGAAGTGTTGTTTTCTTTTTTCCACTGGTTTCCATGGATCTGAAATGCCAATGCCAAGCACATGATCCCAGACACTGAGTTATTTCAGTGATGTCAAGGAGTCACACAATTTGCTGCATGTATAAAACCAGGGATCTTTAGTTACGCAGTGTCCTAATGGAGACGAGGGCCTGTAAACTGTGCACAAAAGGAAAAGACGGACCAAATAAAAAACATTTTAACAAGTCTTTTGCAGTACCAGGGGATACTGCAAGGAGATTAATCTCAAGAGACCTCACCTACTCCAAAAAGCAGCAAAACAATAACTAATTTCAAGGTAGAAGTCAAGTTACATACAAATCTGGTTGTTATATTAGACTAAAAAATTTTTAATATGAAGCTATTCCTTCTCAATCACCAAGGCAATTAATTCTCCAGTGTGTGATTTTACCATCTGTATTTTCAAAGCAATTAGATTTGCCAAGGCAATTAGAAGTATTCAGTATCCACAAGAGGGCAGTTGTACTACAATCATCTCTCCTTTTTTCCATTTGTTCATTTAATTGATGTTAAAGACACTACAGACTTACATAAATTGATCCAATCTGTTTTGTGTACTATGCATTTGTGTTAAGTGCTCTTATGGTTCACGTCTCTGCACACCTGTGCAACAGAGGACGCCTTAAACAATGTTGCTTATAAAAGGAATATGTATGGATTCAGGAAATGCAGAACAAAGAGTGACTAGATTTCTTGAGCTCTATGGCTGTACTGTTTATCCTCACTACATTCATGTAGCAGCTGAAAAAAATGAAAAAATATATTATTAAAATATACCATTAGCTCTTTAAAGAGCTATCCTCTTTAAATTACTTAATTTTTATTGTATTAGTAAAGCTTCTTACAAAAAACCTGAATTAACTTGACAATTTTTAACATAGCACTCACTGAAGAAAGTTAGCATAAATATGCCATCATTCCCTATCCTCAGCTGATCTGCATCATCGAAGTCATCTCTTGCCACAAAGTCATCATCCTGAAACAGACAAGAAAAAAAACTATTAGAACTTTAAATTCCTGGGATATCCGTGATATTCTACAACAGCAAAAGATGACAAATTCTCATTTTAATTGTCTAGCAAGAGGATTTTAATAAATGATATTCACAAACTATTTCATAGTACGCAAAACAGAACCTGCAATGTTCCTTCATTTGAAGTTTATTAATCTATACTCAATATATGAGTGTATATATATATACACACACAGATTATATATGTATGTAAAACAACTATGATTATTTATCGTCAAAGGTGTTCAGCTACAATTTAAAGATTATTTAATTGTTGATTTCTGAACACTGCTAACCACATTGCAGTTTCTTTTTTCTTGGAACTCTGAAAACAAGGTGCTGTCTGTCTGTTTACACATCAACGCTGTTTTACCACATCTCCTAAACCAGTTATAATATCACACCCACACTTGTGCTCTATTACTGTACCTCCAGCGAATTGCCAGTTACATCATCAAAAGTGTCCAGGCATTCCCTGTGCTGTACGTAAGCAGTTTGTGGCAAAGAAACACAAACCAGTAAAACAGGACTAGAATAAAAGTCAAATAAAAATATTCCACCTAAATGACGTTTACACATTTACATTCAATGTAATCATTTAGGTAGCAACAGATTTTTGAAAACAAAATAAAAAGCAAGGAGAATGAGAAGGAAATGAATACTTTGGCCTGGTAACTCTTGTACTCACAATGTCCTTTTTTAATAATGTGCGAGTCCAAGGTAAATTTTAAAAACATCAATTGAGTCATTCAGGTGGTTTTTATAAGAACATAGCTACAATACCTGTGTATGTAAATCCAATAAACAATTGTCACCAGTAGGACAAAAGTAAAGTATTTTCTCATGGAACCAGGAATATTTAAAGGATGTTTTTCACATGTTTGACTTACTCTACCTCATGTCACAGTTCCAGACAATCTCCTTTTTACCACATTGCCCTGCAATGACTATCGGTACAATCTGTGAGTATGAATGGGAAAGAAAATCAGAACGCACCCTTCCAGTGACGAGAGGAATTGTTGCTTCAGCTTTGGTTCTTTCAGCTTCGTCATAAGATGGGAGCGATGTGGCAACATTGTAAGAAGGTGGTTTTGGAAACCCTGCCTCATCTTTATAATCAAAGTAAGCTAAAATAGAAAAAAACATTTTTTTCAACAAACAATACAACACATTTTGCTCCCAAGTATAATCAGCTACAAGACGATAGTAGTTTGAACAGTAGGTTTACTTAATTCATGCAGTTTAATGTCCCAAAATATGTAAAAGTTCTCTTAAAAAGCAGTGACCAACTGTGGTACTGTAAAACCACAACCCTACACGTCTTACAGGTCATTCCTTAATCTTCTATTTGTAAAAACTGTAAGACTACTTTCTACCAGTAAAACTGATCATGTCAATTAAATCACGAAATACCAATACCTTTCAGAAAAAAATACAATTCATCACTATACTATTTTATTGAAAAAAATCCCATGCTTCATTCAAATTTAAAATGTGATTCAAATTAAACTGTTCCAAGGGTTTAGGAATTTGGCCATTTAAGGTTAATCTCTAAAACCTGCTGGATTGTGGCTGTCTAGGACCAGGGATAAACCTCACTGGATAGATGCATTGATAGGTCAAAATGGGAAGTTATAAATTAGGGTGACGAGGTAAAAGTAAAACGTGCTTCACTAGTAGTAGATGTTTCACTAGCATTCTTACTTAGACTTGCTTACCTGCATTGTCTGCTGCAATGCTGCTGTATGGAGGAGGGGCATCAGAAGCAGCTTGGGAGCTTTCTCCAGGCTCCTCCTCATTCGGCAACTGGAAAACAGTAACACCAAAAATAAAATCCCACATTCAACAGCCTGTTGACTTTATATTGCTCATTTTTAAAGAACTCCCCTTTCCAACAAGCGAGGAAAGGGACTCAAACCTGTAAGTCATTCTCCAGTGACATCTGCTTTGTGCTGATGTGTCTGTGATGTGCTGAAAGAATTGAAATATTGCCAGATTACACACTCACTGGAACCTCTTTTAAAGATAGATTCTCATCTAAAAGAGCTTATAAAGAGTACTGCAAATCTCCATTGCAATGCTACCGTTTTGTTCTCTGCCTTGCATCATCCTGCAGAACTATTTGCCCTCTGACCCCCTGAACCCACACATAGCCAAAAAGAAACATCACCCATAACGGAACAACACTGAACCCGTCATCATTTTCACAGTTGTATCTGCCCAGCAGGCTTCTTCACAGAATCAGAGACATTTTCCACTATCTCATTACTAAGATTGCTAACGCTGGGGTTTTGTGGTTTTTGAGCAGTGTGACAGATATCCATACAACACTCTTACAATTATTTATTGTAGTGCACAGATACATTACAGCTCTCTTACACATGCCCATACACACAAATATTGCTGCACTGGATCAGGAGATTTTATGTAATTTTTTTAACACTGTGAAAACAAAACTGAAGAATTTTTTAAATCAAATCTGAAAAAAAAATGTAAAGATTTGGAAATCCAGGCAGTAAAGGCCACAGTTAAACTTAGGAATTCACAAATAAAGTATAAGGAATGACTGAGCTTCCTTTTTTAGTTGAACCAAGGAAACACTGCTGATGCAGCCAAGAGACTAGAGCAGGCTTTCTAAAGGGCTGGCTGACTGACTCTTAGATACCTGGGACTAAAAAGAACAGTGCTCCATCACCCCTTGTGAAATTTCGTAGTATCATTTTAATCTTCTCTTTTGAAAATAAATTCATCTTAACTTAATCTTTCAGAGACATACTTATGGAGTTTTAGAACTCTTGAGAGCTTTAAATGAAACAGTGGCTGTAGAGCTTTCCAGTATTTCTCTAGTTGTATAATCGTGGTGTTACTCAAAATTCAGCCTGTTCTAGCAATGCCACGTTTGAAGTACTCGGCACATTTCTGTAACTCATATCCTGAATAGGATGTCTTCTGTCTGCTTGGGTAACCAAATGAATCATCTTTTACCTCACATGACATGCACATTTTGCTGAGGGATCGAAACCATTGCTTGTGATTGAAAACAGAGAAATGTCAGTAACAGATTATACAGAATTCAATTTCTATTCTTAAATGGATCTACTGTAAAAAAAAAAACCTAAGAAAATACAAAAGGGGACATTAACTCTGGAAGCATAGATAAGCTTTTCCATTAATCGGTTTGGCAAGCTGAAAAATAAAATTTTCATTGTAAATGAAAGCCTGTTGTTTCATGTACATTTCTTTCAGAAATCCACTACATGTATGTATAGCAGACTGGCAAGGGTGGTGAGAATTTTACGTTACTTATGGAAACACTTTCACAAGATTTTGTTTGCTACAGCTAGGACTACTCCCCTATTCCATAATAATAACCTATTACAATAAATAAGCTATTACAGTTAAAATTAAGGATAATTAGAAGGAAGGTTTCTACTAATTACAATTCCTTTAGTGTCCTACAATAGAAAGAGACAGGTCTAGATAATGCTGCACAAGGGAGGGAGAAGATTTAGTACCTTGAAACACAAAAGCACCCTATTCATGAGGGAGACTGAAAATTCTTCTAATCTATATCTCCCAATTCTCTTCTCTGAAAAGTGTTAGTGTTGAAAACTAGAAATTGAATTCATTTTAAACTTCATAAAACAACACTTAATATCTTAAAGCAGATAAATGCTAGTAAAAAGACTCAAAGCATTTCACTAAATCAGTGGGCACATGAATGCTCATGTTCAATGTGAAGCTATACTTTAAAAAAAAATAATGTGTACTTGCAGGTCCAGATTTAATGCTTTCTTGAAGCGAGATCTATTAATTTAATCCCCTGTAGGGGAATTGCTTTTTTAAAATTCTTCCCAAAAAGGTGAACCAAAACAAACTTCCAATTAAGAATCTTTTAAATACTCTAATGAAGCTCACTATACGAGTTGTGAAATGTAGTATGCATTACAGTGATCACCATGAGTTAGATTAATAGACAGAATATGAGGACACCTGATCCAACCGTACAGGTACCATCTATAATACTCATGAACAGCATGGTGGCACAGCGGTAAGCATTTCTGCCTTGCAACTCTAGGGTCATGCATTCATTTCCATGCCCAGGGTGCTATCTGGGTGCAGCCTGTATGTTCAAATGGGTTTCCTCCAGGTGCTCCAGTCTCCACCCACATTCTAAAGACATACCGTTAGGATAATTGGCTTTTGGGAACACTGACTCTGGTGCAACTGTGTGTACCCTGCAATGGACTGATATCTCCTGTCCAGGGTGTGCCCTGCCTTGTGCCCATAGCTGGACAGGACAGGCTCCAGCTTCATCATGACCTTGCATTGGATGAAGCAATTATAAAATGGCTGGATGGATTATTCATCACTGTGAAACTGAAACTAGTTTGACATAATAATGCTGTACTAATGTATGCTTAAGCAAATGCTATGCTTGTGGTTTTCTAAGAAACCTAAATATAAACTGAAAGTGTAAATTTTTAACATAAAATGAGTAGTTATTTGTTAGTGTTTACATTACATTAGGACTTGATTATACAAGTCAAAGGAAACGAAGTGAGCTTTTCACAAATCACATGAATTCCTCAGTAATTCCACAAGCTAGGTACTGCTGTAAAATTCCAATAGCATGCATGATGACTACAGAGTAGGGGAGGTTTGAGGTTGATTTTTTGTATTAAACATGTTTCTCATTTCTGACTCACTACCTAAAAAAACAGTGGAAAAAGTTAAATAGCTGAATTCTATGCACAACAAAACTTCACATTAAAGGCCGTCTTAATCTCTTTTGATTTTCACAAAACCTAAGAAACTGTTGTTCTGTCCAAACAACCACAATCAAAGAATAATTCCTACTTCAAGATTGTGATTGTTACATTTTGTATATTAGAAGATGAAGATCAAGATGAAGAAACAAAGCCAAATACAGAAGCTCGATGATGATAATTTGCTGAGAAGCAGTCATTGCTGTAAGCAGGAAGGAGGTATTCATCATTGAAATGCATCTCATTTTGGAGTGATTTTGATCATCTAAAGAATGCGTTTTAAATGTCAAAATTTTGTTATGGGAAGCTGGGGTTGAGTGGATACCGAATGACTTTATAAAGACTTAATATGAGGGATAGTGTACAGCACAGAGCTGCTCTGGCCATGTAAGCCAATTATATTCTTTTCTTTAAATAGATTTGCGCATTAAAAAGCCTTGAGCACACCTTTATATGTAGCTATCAGTAATGCTACCAGTAGTAATGTATTTAATAGTTTACATCTTGATTCATTTATTAAATGTCAGAGCTGAGATCTATCTTTTGTAAAAGCATTACATTTGATCTAAACCATTTTTGCATTTTACAAATTAACAGATCGTAATAAAACTAGTAAAAGTATATATTTAAAAAGATACCTTCGTCTCAAATCGTAAAACAAAACAATCAAAGTCCCTCATACATATCGTGTTATATAATGCTATCAAATGCATAATTTAGTCCCTCTTCCTGTTTTGTGTTTTGAGACCAGAATCTACCAATTATGTCTACCAAATGAAACCTTTGGCCTACTTTGGTGACGCTTAACTACAATAAAAGAATATAGCGAACATTTGTTGAAATATACAGAAAAGGTGAAATGGTTTCATAGACACATTTTCCTAATGTAGAAAATAACGAAAACCCCCCACCTTGATAACGTCATTGTAGCCATTGTTTTCATATATACGTTATACTTTAAACAGTATCTGCCCAAAGACCATGAATAACATTCGTCTAATACTACCTAAATACTATTTCAGATCGGTTAAACCAGACAGAAATGCTTCTATTATTTAGATCAAAATGTTAGGAAGATGTCAAACCAAATCCTGAAGGCTTTCGATTTAAAACTTAATTCGCACTTCTTACTTAATCCGGGTCTCGTCGACTCAAGATGTAGATTCAAATAATTTTTTGTTTTATCTTAACAGAATAATTTAAAGGTCTGTAGGCGAAACATCAGGAATTATTAATCATTTGGCCTTGACCGGCTTAATACTGTATAACATTTCAAAACAATCGGGCCTAATATCCTCAATACATCACCGGTGTTTCCTACACGAAGTAAAAGCTGCCGTCACTTGAATAGACGGTTCGGCCTTCCGTTTTCACCCGGTCCGCTCAACTAACTTCCACTTACCTGCTGGTATCTACTGCTTTGCTCAGCCATTCTTCCGTCAGCGCAAAAGCCTTTAATAAAGTAGTGTAAGCAAACCAGATTGTAAAGATTTATCCCCGACTTATTCTTTTTGTGCCAAATCTGTGTAAAATGAAAGAAACGCCTCGTCTGCCAGGCTCTGAAATTCCACAGGGGGACACGTTTCCACCCTTTTCCCCGCAGCTCAGCAATGGCACTCCGTGCGATATAACGAAACAAGGTCGAATACTGCCACCCCAGACCAAACCACGACTTCTACTGAAGATGCTTTCTTTTCTCTGTTGTGTATTTTCCCATACTGTGGCATGTTTTCTAATAATAAAAATATTATACAGACGTTTATAGTAGTCATTTAATTATTTTTATTTATTCATGGTTTTCCAAGTACATCCCAGAAAACAAAAATAAAATTAAATACAAGTTGGTTTTGCTGCTGATTATCCTAATAATTTTCACAACGTTATTTAATTATTTTTGTGGCTAAGTTCTTGTTATCAAACCTATCATTAAGCATTAACAGGCCTAATTATGTTATTTTATTTTGATTTTTATAACGATAATATTTTTATTATAGTTATTATTTTTTTAGTTATTATTTTTATTATAATAGTATGAGTCCTTTGAGTTGAATAACTGAGTGAGAGTGCAATCGTTCTACAGTGTAATTTTACACAGTGAGCTTTCATACCTTTTAAAAATAAGTGTGACATCCTCTTTCCCTAAATCCATTTGGGTTATTTCTAAGTATTGTTAAGAGAGATCATTTATTAAGAAAGCAAATCTCATTATGCAAGCAAATTAACTTACAAATAAATGTCAGCTATGTGTAAGGCTTTCAAATCTTTATAATATTTAGGGTAAACAAATTTGGTCAAATCAATAATATTGCTGGTATGTTTCAAGTGTAAGTCAAACACAGATGGGCATGCAGTATTGCAGACAGGTTACAAAGGCCGTGATCTCCCCTCTTTTGTATGTTTTCTGATGTTCTTGTGCTCTTGTGCCTAAAAATGTCTTAATTTCTTCGTTTAGAATTTCCCCTGGTTTGAGTTTGTTTTCTTAAATTTTATTTACTTATTTCTCCATGGATACCAAGTTTGATGTAACTGGTATCTTATTAGACAGTCTGACAACTTTTAAACTTTATTAATTCATAATCAGTAAAAAACCTGCACTGGAAAAAAACGCAGTCTGAATTGTGCCTTTTATTGTGGAATGGAAAGGATAAAAACAATACTGCTGACAGTCACTGAAAGCTTTGCAAGTTGGTGGAGAACAAAGT
The DNA here is from genome assembly GCF_059453375.1 of Lepisosteus platostomus. Taxonomy (NCBI): domain Eukaryota; kingdom Metazoa; phylum Chordata; class Actinopteri; order Semionotiformes; family Lepisosteidae; genus Lepisosteus; species Lepisosteus platostomus. The sequence continues at coordinate 28,732,409 of NC_142623.1, forward strand.
CAGTTTCTTAGGTACTTTATGAGAATGGGATAGGTGGTCCCTATGTGCTTCTGGTTGTAGTGGTGGCAGACAATCTCTACTTCATAGATGCTGAAAGACACTTTAACTCTTTCATTAGGGGAAGTCAAAAAACAGAGGGTGTAGAGAGCAAACTCGAACTCAGGACTGACTCCAATGAAGATACTGCCTTTGGGCTTGATCCCATTCTTCCAGCTGAACTGGAGGGCCATAATATGCTTCTCCTCATCAGGCTAGGTGACCACAAAGATCAAAAGAGGAAACAAGAGTTAACCATGTTATACCTTGATCTAATTCACAATTCAGTACTGACAAACAAGATGAATACGATGTTAAAAGATTAATTTGAATTTCTGCTTAATCACAGGCTTTGTAGAATTGAATATCAGGGACAACTGTATTCTGCATGTAAGCCTTCATACGTCTCACTTTGCCTGCAAAGGCAAACTACTGCACAGTACAACTACACAGCATTTCATTTGTCCAAACCGTTAAAATGGTGTTTTTCTAACTTGGGGTCCAAGATGAGGCAGATTTAAAAAAACAAAACATAAATAATTTAAAACATGACTTAAGCTTGGGAACGTGCAGCTTCTTTGTTTGATCAAACCTATATATTTTAAGGTAAACTTAAAGGTGTGATTTTCCATGTATTCTTAATTTTACTTACATTGAAATATATTAATCCATCTTTTTCATTCTGTAGTAGGTATTAAAAACTGACCGTCAATGACTATTTAAGTGGTGCGAAAACATTTTGAAAACCAAAGGGGTACTGGCTGCAGAAAAGGCTGCTTTAAAATAACGCGCTGCCCCCTGGTGGCAAAATATATAAGGAAGACTGAATATGGTTTCTAGATCCATGCATCCATTTTCTAACCACTTCATAAAATTCAGTGTTGTGGGATGAGCAGGAGCCTATCCTGGCAGGCAATGGGTATAAGGTGGGGTTCAACCTGGACTGGACGCCAGTCCATCACAGGGCACACACGCTCACACTAGGACCAATTTTCCCAGTAGGTTTTTGAACTGTGGGAGGAAACCAGAGCACCCAGAGGAAACCCATGTGAACATTTTATAACACTCATAATGCTATTTCAACATAAGGTGTGTTACATTTTGTACTTTGTTGTTTGTAAAGTGATCAAAGTCCAACTTCAATAATCCAGACAGCTTAAGAATCATGTCAAGGAGTCTGTAATCACCACTGTTCATAGACCTATTCACTTAATAATTAATTTTTCAAAAATAAAAAACAACACTTGGAGTTAGTAGCGCATAATAGGTATTAATAGCAAATAGTGAAATATGATGATATGGTTGTGAGCTTGGAAAACCCAAAATTGTCTTTAAAAACCTGAAAAAAATAATCTAGGGAAGATAAACCTGTTTCTTTTTTTAACAAAATAACTAACCCCATAAAGAATTTATCTCACGCAAAGCTATTTAGAAACAAATATTTATCTTCCATAAAATTGGTAAAATGACAGTGCTTTAGATGAGACATGAACATCTGTGAATCCCAGGATTTAGCTCATGCATAGCTCTGAAAAAAAGGAATTAATCATCTGCACTGGAAACATTCAGTGCAGCACCTTGGGTGTTATGCAGTATCAAAAAAGCAAATACACAGGTAAATTCTCAGCTTCTAATCCTAAACAGAGTTTGCTCACTTGAGGTGAATTTGCATCCAGACTGTAACCCCTGTAGTCAACGTGTCCCAGCTTTTCCTGCAGATATAACTGGATCCAGTTGTGGAAGCCAATGACAGTACGGCCTCCTCGCGTCTCTCCCACAAACACATGTTCAAAGCCTGACGAGTCCGGCCTGAAGGAAAGACAGGATACAGATATCAAACACATTATTTGTCTGGGTTTGCTGAAACAGTTAAAAAATTCTCACACGCTCACCATGGGTCACCTTTCCATCCCTCCATTTTCTAACCGCACTTCCAATTCAGGGTTGTTGGGAAAGTCAGAGCCTATCTCGGCAAGCTGCAGGCTGAAGGCAGGGTACACACCATGGAAGGGACTCCAGGCCATCACAGGACACAGGCAGACACAGACAATACTGACATTAGGGCCAATTTTCCCAGAATCCAGTTAATCTACCAGTATGTCTTTGGACTGTGGGAGGAAACTAGAGCACCCAGTGGAAACCCGTATGAACACATAGAGATCATAGAAACTCCACACAGACAGCATCCCAGTCTGGATTTGAACTGAGGGCCCATTATTATTTTATCTTGCATATATATGGTTCTTTCCTGTGGGAATAACCCTTTGTTTACTGACCAAACTAAGGGACTCACTGTCCCTGGTGTGAGTGAGTGTGTGTCTGTGTGTCTGCCCTGTAATGGACTGGTGTCCTGTCCAGGGTGTTCCCTGCCTTGAGCCTGTTGCTTGCTGGGATAGGTTCCAGCTCCAACAATGATCCTGTATTGGATAAAGTGGTTAGAAGAGGACCATTTATCAGAGATTATTCACCTATATTCCTTTCCACTCAATCCAAAATTCAGGTGGTGGAGAAAACAGGAGGTGAAGAGTGTACACAACTTTACTCCTAAAAAAACAGGAAACAAGTCCAAACTAGGGTAATAAAAAAATTCCTTTTGCCTACCTGGTAGATCCTCTTCTGGCATATAGCTCAAACCAGATGCGGTAGAGCTGCTTTTTGAATTTTTCAGTGTCCTCAGGAGATAGCTGCTTTTCCACGAGATATTTGTGGGCGATCTATGGTGAAAGCATAAGAACAAGTCCCAGAAAGGTTAATGTTACTATGTCCCACTGGATAATGTCACCACTTTTTCCTTATGTTTTTTGATTGCAAGATTGACAGATTTCCAAAGGATTCCTTCACACACAAAAATGTAAAAAAGGCCATAAGTGGAGATCAAGAGCAGATGTCAAATAGAAGGCACACCTTATTTGTATTTGTGGGTGTTGGAACAAATTGTCCAGCACAGCTGTTGAAGAATGGGATTCTTTAAGACCTACTGGCTAGTTTAGCAAATCATTAAGAATGGGCTTCCTCTCATTTGCAGCACTTATTGTATTCTTACATTTTATATTTTAATATTACTAGAATAGCCTGTATAAATGTGTAGTTACATTTGAAAATAACAGAAACATACCCTACAGTATAGTTTATATAGGTTTAATAATGTATCTAAACCTATAGTATATATAAAGTGCAGACCTACTCAAGTATTTTCACTATCAATCCTGAACTCTGACTGAAAATGTCTTTAGACAATACTAGAAATCCATCTTGGAAGCAGTGAAATGCCAGGAACAAAAAAAACTTCAGCATTCAACATTGACCTTCTTCCACTGGTCAGAGGTAAGCAGCTACCTTCATGGTGGGAGTGTTCATGACCGAGTTGAGGAACCTGTGGTTTTCAGCTTCCTCTTCTGGGGTCACGACCTCAGGCTCGCCTGTATCACTTTCATAGTTGTCAAGGAGAGAGATGAAGGCTAAAGTGGACAGATCAGAACAAGTCTTCAACTGAATCATGTGGGACACAGGGGATGCAGAGAATAATACCAGCCCTGGGTCATGTTCTCCCTCAACCGGTAGCAAAGGTAGGAATATGCAGTTATTGCTTGAAAAAAAACTCACCAAGGAAGGTTTCCTTTTTAAAAATGTTTTCATCCACAAATGTGAACAGTGGTGAAGTAGCCCCATCGTTTCCATCATCATTGGACTGCGTGATACCCGCCTTTTCCTCCAATATCATAAAATGGACTTGTTAGAGAACTGTCTCAGTGCTACATACAACAGATCAACAGGTCAGACAAGCAACCTTAATCCATTGGCCTGACTTAATTTATAGCTTTCACAATGATGGATATTCACCTTTCTCTTATATTGCCGTGTGAGGGATATGCTACCAGACTCATGTGATTTCTCTTTGACCAAATGGACATGGAAGTGGGGTTCTAAAGACTGTATCAGAATACAGATTCTTAATTCACAGGAAGTGAAAAAAAACAATACAATAGCATTGTAGCAAACCTACATTTTCACTTTTGCAGATTAACAATGTGCTTCTTAATACTAATCCATAACTATGTTTAAGGATTTTATTTAAAAACAAACTATTCTACTTCACGGACACTACCCAAAAACCTTCGCTGTAGATTTCGTGGTAAAAACGTCAAGTTGCCTTTGGCTATCAGCATGGCCACTGGTACCTGCAGAGAAATTCGGTAGTCCTTGCCAGGCTGCAGCCGGTTCATATCATTGTCCCAAAGCTCTTGTGCCATCGCCGACAGTTCGGGGTCGCTTTCATTCATGATGCAACAGACTCCAGGTGGGACCAGTTACCTACCAAATCCTCAGTCACCTCAGTAATAAAGCTGTGTGAAATCAACCATATGGGCAGAAGAAAGATTATAAATGAGAAGACCCCTCTATATATATCATTTGGCTGCTAAGTAGCTAATTGATCTGATCTTGCATCATGCCCAGTTGTTTCTTTAAAGACATGATGGTATTGACTTCAGCATTCAACACTTGCTAAATTCTTCCACCACCTTTTGTGTAAAGAAATGCTTCGTGTAGCCTCTGGTTCATGTTTCAATGCTGACTCTGAAGAAGCCCAGTGAGAGGTCTATGTGTTTATTTGTTTTCAATGCTGCTAAATCTTAAACAGTGTTTTTGCGTATTGTACTTACATTTGATTGTATTGTAAAATATGTACTTTCCTTAGTAAAAGGACCCAAACATAATAGCACAATGAAACAGACAATGAAAAATTGCACATAATACTACGGCATCCAAAAATGTCCCTTATGAGGACTATACTAAGTGGATCAGTGTGTCAGCAAACTGTACTGTATATATTATAGGGGTAAGAGAACTCATGGATATCAAATTAATCAAGACTTGATTTCACTCTCTTTGAGTGACCAAAACAAATAATAATTACAACATGCAAATTAAAAAAAAAGCAAACCATCCATTTTTTGTTGTAGTAGAGATGCAAAACAATGTTTTCTTATTCAGTATACTATGTAAACAGTATAGTAGAGTATGTAAACATAGAGCACATAGTACTTATTGTTACATATTGCATTTCATATTGAATATTGCTTATTGCATAATCAAAGTAATTGCCTTCTGTGCCTTCTAAAAGTCTGAACTTGCCTTCACTTAATAATACCACATGGATACATATATTGTGAATACTGTTGGCCCTGTAGACTATCAGCTTCATGCCTGCAGTACATTATACTGGTTTGTCTTTTTGTAATCTTGATGCTATTTATATGCTGCCTTTGCTATTAATATGTCCTTTTTTAAAACGTTTTTCTAATATTTTAAATAAACTCAATGGAATATTATTCAAAATAAGGTACATAAAAATACACCATTAAAATGTCATCTCAACTCACATCACAACTCAAATCACATTTAAAACAAATGAGATCTATTTAACTAACATCTGTGGAAAGCTGTAGAAAAAACACAATAGAAATTGGTTATTAATACTGAATCATTGAATTTAACAGTCTCTTTGCAGTCCTGTTTTTCTGTCACCTTTTAAAAAAATATTTTTTAAATACACATCTGTAGTCCATGTCAAATCACATTTTCTTTATTAAAAATAAATTATTAGAAAATATATTACATATTATATTTTCTTACCAGTAGTTGCAAGATTTCAAAACCAGATTCACGATGACGTCTATGAGCTATGTTTGTTCACTCTCCACAGCATAAAATATTCATCACGTTAACGTTTACTACAATACTGTGTTCTCAGCTCCTTGTCTCATAACAATTGCCCTGGATTAATTCGTCCTCTCCTGACTTTTCTTCTTTTCCGAGTATCTGAACATCCATACAGAACACACCACTGACCTTTTTTTCCTTCGGCTTGCAGCAACCATGTGTAACTTTCTGGAACCTGTTTGTAAAAACAGCAGTACCTTTACTGCTGTAGACACGATGGTGTTCCTACAGCACGAGTCAGAAATGGGACAGTTTTAAAGGGTTGTTCAGTGTCAGCAACTCTGGTCAAAGGGATTAAGCTGTGTGTGCTGCCTTTGAATCTCTTGCTACAGATGAATTCTGTCTTTGTTTTCTTTGGTATGGTATTGTTCTTTTCTGTCCCAATACCCTCATCCCCCAAACCCTCCTCCCTCCAACCCCAGTGTTTCTGACCCTGTGGAAAATATTGATAGAGATCATTCAAGGGTAACTACATAAGGGTGAAAACCTATAGTCCATATAAGTCCTATAGTACATATTTGGTATCTATAAAGTGTAGACCTACTCAAGTATTTTCACTATCACTCCTGAACTTTGACTGAAAATCTTTCTTTAGACTGCTGACACCAATACTAGAAATGCAGCTTGGCAGCAGTGAGCAGTGATTGTAGGGTTAAATCTCCATAGGGCAGCATTAAATGTCCTTGATTTTCATATACTGTAGATGTTTTCTGTATGAGATTTGAAAGGTGATAGCCCTCTTCTATAATTGCGACATTAATTTGCTCACATCCAGGGCTTTTTTCTTCTACATTGACTGTGCACCTTTCCAAATGACTTTTTCCATCATTAAGATCCTATCTGGGAAGAATGCCTATGAGTCTAGAAATCTAAGATAACTCAAACAGCGAACATATTCGTAAGGTAACAGGCTCGAACAATGGCAAAGATCAAGCTTTAGAAATGTAACTGAGTTTTAGATCAAGCCTACAGAAGTCCATTAGATGTTCAGTATGCTGCTTTGTGTTTATACAGATCACATTTTTTTCATTATACATCGCTGCTCCTCATGACCAGGCACTAAAAATGCTGTATATGAATTAAGTTTAAATAATGGAACTTAATTGTACTGAACAGATCATATATACTAGTCATTAATGGTAAAGCTGAAATAAAAAAAGCAAGCTATCGGGAACTAAGAAGTCTGCTTCTCTATAGATAATAGTCCAACAAATTGCACCAAAATATTTTTAGAAGTACCAGCACAATGAACATTCATCAGAAATCTGGGAGCAACAACACATGGCATATGAGTATACCATGAAATTAAAAGATCACATTTTATTTCAATGTGGCAGTTTATTTCAGAATAGGATCTTGAAACTGTTTGTGTAAATATTATGCTGAAGATATATGTTTCCAAAACTGAGACAAAGCCCATTACAAAGGTATCCAAGGAGCCATCTGAAAATGCTTTCACAACACTGGCTTCAACTTGTGTCAATATTTAGTGGAATGAGACACAGATCACGAAGAACTCAACCACATTTTATTCAGGGCTGTATTTTTACCCTACGGGAAGATCATCACGGACATTATTATCCTGATGGAAAAAAAAGTTATCAATCATGACTTCTTAATAACCAATCCATGACTTACTAAGTAACAACATGCCAAATGGGTTTAAGATCTTAACTGGAAATATTTTATTGTCCTGGTCATTCACAATGTGAACAGATGAAGATTGATGGCAGACTGGCAAAGGAATCTGTAAATTGTTGTGGAATTGTTCAGTGTGTGTCCAAGAACAGGGCCAGCACAAAGGTTTAACAAAATTGTTAAATCTCCCCATTTACCTACATACGTCAGCATTAAATGTCCTGCATTTTCATATATAGATATTTTCTGTTCGAGTTTTGAAAGGTGATAGCCCTCTTCAATAATTGTGAACAGCATTACTCTTTAGATGAAAAAAAATACTCCTCATGCATGATACTTCAGTGTGTTCTCGAGTGAATTTCCCTAGTTCTCAGTATGACTGTAAGCAGATATTACAAGTAAGGCAGAATTCAAACTACATTTATTCAATCCACAATGGAGTGCAGCACCTCCCTGAAGCACAGCCACATGCCTCTGTTCTTTTACTCGGCAGTACAAGATGCCTTTGTTCTCCCCTTAAATTTAGATCGGTTTTCCACAAGATTTTGAAAAGTTAAAAAAAAAAAGATCACTTTGGCCATGTGCCAAACACAGAAAGATGCATGTAGGTGTCCTGTGTTGAAATCAGTTCACAAGGAGATGACAGGCCAGTGTCTCAGGCTTCAGTCACTGTATGCTTTCTCTGTTGGCTGAGATCCATTGTTGCTCTTCTTCCTTGTTGCATCGGACAGCGGCTCCACCAGCTTGTTGTGAACATGCATCATTCCTTAAACAACGCAACAGATTTCAGGGTTAACTCGGTAACAATTAAATTAAAAAGGCACGCAGCAAAACATGCTCCTTATCAAGAGCTCCAGGCACTGCCTGGGGACATATCTTCTAGCCGATGTTTGAATCTCTTTGTGTTGAGAGTGCACAATAAGAATTTTTTAAAAGTAATGGAAATTATTCTTCTGATTCTTATTTGAGGCAGATTGAGAAGATTTCTGGGAAAAAAACAGATGCCAGGCAATTCATATCAATATTAACACATTGTTTAAATAATACATGTGGAGTAAAAACAGTTATAAAAAAGAAGTACAATTATCAGGTTATGAATTAATAGAGCTTTTATAAGGAGTACTTTATGCATCCACACATAATTGAATATAACAATTTTGACATCAGTTGGTCCTGTATGATTTCAGTGTGACGGCTACTCAGGAAACTTTTTAGGGACCCTGACTATGATCCTGAAGTTACTGCAGATTTAGAGAAGAAGGAAACTTTACAGATTAGGGCAGCAGCTGTTTCTTGAAGGTCTAGACTGAGGCCTCTTTAAAGCATCAGCACCTCAAGGGCTTTGTAGAGGATGAAGCTAATCTAACACTTGGTTTATTCAAGTAGTTAAGATAACAGGAAGAATGAAAGCATGCAGACACTACAGCCCTTAAGGACTGGAATTGTGCACCACTCTTTTGGACAGAGTGCACTGTTGAGAGCTTGGAATTGCACCTTTGAAATACTTGACAGTTTTAACCCGGAGCTCCAGGGTGGCGTCCTCATCACACACAAACACAGTCTGGGGGTGCTGCTGGAAAGCAGAGACAGTCCACATGTGGTTGACTCCCTCCTCTATGGCCTTGTAGAGTGCAAATGCTTTATGAGCTCCTGTGATGAGGATCATCACCTGAGAAGACAGCGCGGCCACAGAAACCATTCACATTCATCACGGACAGCTTTCTTACCAGTTCACAAAAAGATCAGAGTTCTCTAATTTTATTAAAACAACGATTGCTTTAATTCTGTATACACAACTCATGAACCCATTCCGATTTGCTTTAGTCTCTTTCTCCACAATTATTTTTAGTAAAGTGTTTGTTGTCCGACTTGTATCTTGTCACCTGAGGTATTCCAAATATCCAACAGCCAAGCACATTCACTAATTTAAATTGAAATATACTAATGGAAAAAAGAAACGCAACATTTTATGGAATGTAAATACTATAGTTATAGCTTATGTACTTTCACAAAAAGTTGTCAATTTGTTTTAAGCCCTCTGACCAGCAATATAGCTTTTGCAATGAGGCATCACAACTTGCCAATCACACGAAAGCTCGTTAGGTGCTCGTTAGGTTAGGTTTTTACTCAACTCAGGTGGAACAATGCCTGATCAGGTCACCTTTAAAAAAGGCCTTAATTCAAAGCTTAGGTCACTGCAGGAAAAAGGCCACACTTAGTCAGGTTTCTGTGCATTCCATAATGCCTCGAATGTCACCAGAAGCAAGGATGAGGGCCATTGGCATGCTGCAGGCATGTGCCAGCATTGCCAGACACTAAGCCACTCTACTGTGTCCTGAATGCAGAGAAGGTTTAAGCAGACCAGCAGGACAGATGACTGTCCAAGATCTGGTCGCCCACAAGTGACCACACCAGAGCAGGACCGACACATCAGACTGGTCCATCTGAGAGATCGTTTCAGATCTGCCAATCTTACTGCTGCTGAAACTGCCGGCAGACACAATTCCCGCATCAGTGACAGGACAGTGAGGCTCCATGCTGCTGGCCTTAGAGCAAGGCGACCTGTCAGAGGCCCTCTGCTCACACCTCCTAGACGTCACACTCGACTGGCTTGGGCCAGACAGAGGCTGCGATCGACTCATCAGCAGTGGCATCAGGTCCTCTTCACCTGTTCTTCTGCCTGTACCACGCAGATGGGAGGGCAAGAGTGTAGAAGAGGAGGTGTTGCGTTTCTTTTTTCCATCAGTTTTTAAAATGTCTTTAGTGAGGTCATGAAGCCAGCCTTTAATAAGATGGTACAGAGATAAATTGGGACTGGAATAATAGAACTGATAAATAAAGTATATACTGTATACCATACAACAAAATAAACAGATAGACAGAGAGACAGACAAAATAGGATCAGGAAAGAGAAAGCACATAGCTTAACAAAGAATTGACCATGTAAATGGAACGTTAGCGAAACCAGCTTTATGTAAGAGACTGGTGCCTTATAATTGTGGAAATGGTTATTTCCTATTTGTGGTCTTCACTAGGCTGAAATAAATCTCTCACTTGTATTCTGATTCATCATTTGGAATGGGGAAAAGGTTCCCATTTTATCAGCATCCATTATAGTGGTACTTTAGTCCTGAGTAGAGTTGTTTTATATGATAAAACACAGCTTCTGTGTTTTCCTATATGGTATTTGTACCTCAGTTATAGGATGAGTTCTATTTTTAGAAAGTTGGGCTCTGGAAGTTACAGTTCCAGACAAAATAGTCATACAGTAGATGTTATGTGCTGGTGTTTGTACATTGCTGCAAATAAATATATGTTTGTCTTTTAGATTTGCTACCTGACTTATTATCACTTTATTATTAAAGAACAAAGAAACACATGCTTGTAAGTGTTTCACTCAGTTTTTCCCAGAAAACACTTTTATAATTTCCTTGCAAAGTAAGCTTATGTCAGGCCCGGATATGGTTTTGATTTTCTTATTTATAATCTTGACCTCCTTTATTCAATTATTCACACTCCATGTTTTTTTTACAGTATGTTTTATGATCAGTCAATTAAAACACATTGGTCTCCTTTTTCTGTGGGACATAAAATACAAAATATTCCAAGACCATGGAAATCATTTTCTACATAGATAAAAAAATAGGCTGAGCAATCAAGAAAGTAAGATGCAGATATTAAAATTCAAAGATAAGGCAAAATCAAATTTAAAGGTAAGCCGAAGAAGAGCTCATTCATTAAATATGTCCTTTCAGAGTGCTAAAGGAGTTCTGTATCATGGAGTGATCTGGCAATCTGTTATTTACTAACTGTGATTAAGGGAATGGTTGAGCATTATCATTAATGACTGTATCCATCCCCCAGGCTGAAACAATATCTCTACCTGCTGTTCACTGAAGTGAGAAAACATCCCATTTCCATTGCACTTAACTCAGAGGACGCACAAGATATCTTTACATCTCCCAGCTGGGCACTAGCTATGATAATAAAATACTTCAGCTCCATATATCAATTCCAAACTGCAAGTATACGGATGCAATATTTATTTAAAAGACAGGTGTTATACATCCATGCCTACCTCTCTGGCATCCATGACTGTTCCTACCCCCACGGTTAGTGCCATAGTGGGCACTTTGGACAGGTCCCCATCAAAGAAGCGGGCATTAGCCAGTATAGTATCCAGGGCTAATGTTTTTACACGGGTTCGAGACACCAGACTGGAGCCTGGCTCATTGAAGGCAATGTGCCCATCAGGTCCAATACCTGCAGAGAACAAGAGTACACTTCTGCATCTGTTTTAGAGCCAAAGGCTTAAAAAATGTTCCTCCTGGCTCTCTTTCCTCACTTTTATTAAACCAAGTCAAATCACTTCAAAACTTGTTAATCAATGCCTTTATGTTTGCATTATCTTGGGTTAAAAAGCTGAACATAACTCCTCACCATAAATGATTCAATCAGTTGAGTACTACTATTACTCTATATGGCTACATACTGTAAATATCATGTATGAGGAGTATTTTTTGCTGTAGTAGCAATTGTTACAGTTAATTAACTCAGCCACATTACCTCCCACAAAAAGCTCTATTCCTCCTGCAGCTTTAATTTTGTCCTCAAAAGCATCACATTCAGTCTGCAGGTCTGGTGCATTTCCATTTAAGATATGTGCATTTTCTGCTTGGATGTCAATATGCTTGAAGAAATTATTCCACATAAAAGAATGATAGCTCTCTGGGTGATCTCTAGGGAGGCCTAATTATGTTGGATAGGGAAAAAAAGAGATAAGGATAAGCATGGAACACAATGATGCTTTGAGTTCACAAATGATTTTTTTACACAATATGTAAATCTGGTTTTACAATTTGCTTGCCACTCGCCAGCCTATAATTAAACACATTATCACACTTAAATAGTGGCATTGTCTGAATGGAAATATGTTCTCAAGCTTCTGTTGTACATCCTTTTAAATTTGTTTTAGCAAATGTTTTGACTTGATAACTTCATCACATCACTTTCTTTTTCAATAACTGCTCGTCCAATTCAGGATCACAGCAGCCTGGAGTCTAGCGCAGGAAGCACTGAGTGAAAGGTACACTCTGAAGGGTGTGCCAGTCCATCGCAGGACACACACAGACACTGACCCAGACACACACACTCACACCAGGGCCAGTCTTCCCACTATGTCTTTGGACTGTGGGAGGAAACCAGAGCGCCCGGAGCAAACCCATGTGAACACGGGGAGAACATACAAACTCCACGCAGATACACCACGTTAATTGAAACCAAGGCCCCAGTGATATGAGGCAGCAACACTAACCACTGTATTAACCAGCCACTCTCCATTCTAATACAATACTTGTAAAATCAAGAAGAGACAAAAATGCTGGATGGGGCTCTTTTAAAGCTTATTTTACAGCTTGTTGGTAGGATTAAACAAAATGTCAATACTGATGATTTTCCTCAAAAACTTCCACTTTGTGAAATAATGCCACTTTGAAATTACATTTGTCTAAATCAGTGACTTTTAACCTGGGGTGAGAGACATATCAGACATATTTGGACTTTAAATTAAGATTTTACTCCATTACTGAAACATATCAGTAAATAAAGATTACATCTTTTTTTTTAAGACAAGGCATCTACTAAAGGGCTTACAAAGCACAAGCCTTAGATTTCATGAGGAGTCAGAGGACAACTTACCAACATACTCATCCATGTTAAAGGTTTTAACATATTTGAAGGAGAGCTCTCCATTCCTGTAGTACTCAATCAGTTTCTTATAACATCCCAGAGGAGTACTGCCTAAGAGACAAAAAGTGTACTGTAAACCATGTTAAGTGAACTGGTGCTTTAAGAATATAGTCCACATCTTCAAAACCATATACATTTATAATTAAATACAAAGGACTGTACATTGTCATGGTAAAAAACTAGATAAGAATTTAACTGATATAAGAAAGATGAGTTCACAATCTGCAAAGGATTAAAGTGAATTTTTGAAACAATCCTCTAATTTCTCCTGGAGCACTGCATACATTTTTAATTAAAAAAGGTATCCGTTTTAATCTTTGTTATTCTCTGATGGTGTTAAGCAGTATTTGGTGTTTTAAGGTAAGAACTAAGTCCACGTTTTATGCAGTACTATACAGTATATTTCTTAGTTAATATTTTCTGCAGTGGAAAAAGCCTTCTTGAGATTATGACAGTGTTTTTTTAAGAGCTACACGCCTGGCTGACGGTGAAGTCCGCCTCACTTAATTTACTTTGTTAAATTCTTACCAGTGGGAAGTCCCATTGTGAAGTACCTATCAGGTCCTGCGTTGAACTGAAGAATTCTGTTCCTTATGTATTTGGCCGCCCATTCACTCGCCTGATCGTAATCGTCAAGAATGATCAACTTCATCTTATGAAGAGCTGAGACGAAAAATAATGGAAAACAAATGAAATGGAACTGTAGGGGAATCTGCAAATCGGGGACTTTAAGAGAAGGAATTGGAAGTATAACTCTTCGGTAGACGCCCCACCTATATCAGACCTTTGTACTCATTATAATCATCGCAGAGTAATTACAAATAAAACCTTTTTTCCCCCCAGCAAAATACCGCTAGGGGCAAAGTGAAAACAAGTCTGAACAGAGATCGAGCTTGTTAAATATTTCATACGGTCACAGATAGGTAGTTATAAGATCTGGAGCTACCAGATTCCTGAGTTGACAGTGTTAAGATTACCCACAAAACAGCAAATGAGAGAGATTTGCAAACGAGTCTGTCGCAAAAAGTGAACACGTCTGTGTTGACACTTTGATCGGACGCAGATACAACAATTTAAAAATTAAGTATAAGATAGCATTTTTAACCCGACAGTCTTATTTCGGTCAACAAGAGTTACGTTACATTATTAAAGTCTTTTATTTTTCATTTTTTCATTTTTTAAAGTAATCATACCCGCGAAGAAATCGCTCGTTTGATTCTTTGTTTCGGCTGCTCCGCAGTCTTGCAAAACAGGAACAGCAGCTCTCAGGAATTGCAGGCAGTCATATGACTTTAAATTAAACACAAGCATCTGGAGTAAAAACCACAAACCAGCAAGTTATATCCAGAATATTTAAAACCTTAATCGTTTCAGCGTTAGATGTCTTGGATTTTCAATATCTGAAACGATTTTGTCACCCTAGTCGCCTGATTTGTTACGTTAGTTCAGATTTATCCACGATTAATCGGTAATTGTTGAACAGATAGGATAAATGGATAGACCTAACGCAGACATACGGTTCAATGGCATTAGCAAATCTAAAAAAATACCGCAATGTAAATAATAAAATATTTTTCACAGCTTCTTCACTTAATTAAATGTTTTTCATGTTCTAGTTTAGTAATACGCATTGTTTCCACATTCATCTGTTAAATTCTTTCGATTACTACTTGTGATCCGGTGGGTTTTTTCATAATTTGAATGTATTTTGTAATATGTACCCCTGACGATGCTTTTGTCTTAAAATGTTATAAGTACTCGTTTGTATTGTGTTCTTTGTTGCTGTTAATGCTTAAATAAATAAAAAACAACTTGTGATCCGGTGTAAAGCCCGGAAGACACACTTACATGGTCTCTATATTTCATCTGTGGTGTTTACAACTGAGACGTGTCTTATATTATTCTGAATTGCCAACAAACTATCTTTCATATTAACCATATTCCACGGGCTAAGTCAGGTCATTTTTTGTTCTTTTCATATTGTTAAGTTTCTGCATCTAAAAAATACTGCATGATGCAATCCAGTCTTCAATATCACTGTGACGAACCACTCATAATAAAAGGTATTAAAGCATTTGGTACATATGGTATGGTTAAAATAAAATGTTAAATTCTGAAATTAAACCTTTAGCGAGTAAAGTATTGCAATAATATACTGTATAATATATAAAAGACCTTCCTCCATGTCTGCCGAAAGAAATTACAAAAAGAAAAAGAGGGAAAGAAAAAAAAACGCTTTTTCAAGTTTTAACCAAAAGCTTTATTTACATGTTTCACACAGTTACCATTAGTCTAAAGAAACTGTACATTACTGTCAGCTATCTGATGAAGTGACCTTTGAAAACCATTAAGAACTATTGTAAAGCACACATCACAAAATAATATCCATCCCACTCTTCTGTTCTTCTTTTACATAACCACTTCATGGTGGAATACATAAGGTACTCAAACTTCTAACAGTTTCGACGATTTATCAATAAAACTTATGAGCAGGTATCGTTCATTACAGACTGTGCCTCTATCATACAGCCCATATCTTGTCCCCATGATTTTTTATTCCTTGCACCTCGAAAACTGAACTCAAAGATCTACTGGTGATAATGAGCTCCAACCCAGAGTAAAATGGTAATTAAGCAGCAGTAAAAAAGCCTTCTGCCAGGACAGCATCAAGAAACTGGTACTACTGTAAGCTACTGGAATGCCACACATAGGGACTGTGGACAAGGGGTGATTGTCCCTTTTTACTGGATCTTATGAAGGTGCAGGACAAAGGAGTGCCCAGGTAAAGGACAGAACCTACAGTTTGGTGTCTCCCAAACTAAGATGCTGGACTTTGTTTCTGTTTTTAGTGTTTTGTGCAAAGAAATACTGTGATAAATATGCTCAGTGTACATATCCAAAAAACTAATGGCTCATATCTATTTTTAATGAATATAGTCTCAGCACAAAACTGAAAGTGCTCACTAATATAAGCTTGCATTGTGATAATAAAGACATTCTTCTTCAGGGGAAAACCCTCTAGCTCAGACTAGATTTCTGAAATAAGGTGCAGTGTACAGCAGCTCCTTAGTAACGGGCCATGTGTCCCATCCACACTTTCCGCTGTTAGTCCTCTTCATCACTCCAGAATTCCTCATCGTCATCAATATCCACTCCTTGGAACAGCCTAGAAAAAGAGGCGATAAAACTTTGTGTAGGTCAGCCCATGGAAATACATGAGTCAGAATGCTTCCCCCTTATATTTAAAACAATTTAACGTACTTCCATTCCTGGGCAGTTAAAAGGTGTAACTGAAATTGCTTTCAACTGACAATTACAATCTTTCAGAATGATGAACTTAAAGGCTTTTCAAACTTTGATTTGCTTTGGAAATACAGTAAGTCCAATGGTATAGTATTTTATTATTTGTGGAACAGCGGTCAAAGAGCAACAGCGATGCCTAACGAGGGCTGCATGCCTCCAAGCACAGCACCTGAAGCTCTTAGGTCGCTGTCTAGATCTGGGGTTCTTAACCTGGGGGTAGTGACAGTCCCAAGGGGAAACAGAATCAACCAAAGTTTAACACGTACACTAGGGTGTAACGGGGCACGAACGCAGTGTCAGGGTGGCTCCGCATCAAAGGACAATAATTTAGATAAACAATTAACTATTGCATACACCTGCATGGTTAAGACTATTTACATTAGCAGGGTGACTTAGTGATCACTCTGGGAGGCCACAGACCATCCCCTGGCTACAACTCCCAGCCTGCTCTGCGGTGCGCCCGGCGAGAGCGCTACATGAATTTCTATTGGTTGGGCCACAATTGCATTTATATTTGTAGCGCTTTTTTCTTTTGAGCAAGGTAGTTGTGATTAGCCAAGCAATGGAGCGTTTTTAATAGGTGGCACTGGATGAGTGAGAGCTTAAGATAATGTGGAGAAACGCACAGCAGAAAACTCCAAACAGAAAAAAAACCGAAGAATATGAGAAAATACGTTTTTGGAACGAAAGCTACAGGAGCGAAGAGGCCAACGATCTACCCTCCAAAAAGCCACCACCATGAACCAGAAGCCACTTCAAGCGTCTTTCGTTACAGCTAACTGGATTGCCAAAACTGAGAAGCCACACACGTTAGGTGAGACTTTTTTCTTACCATGCGCAAAGGAAACGGTTTCAAGCATGTGTGGGGAAAAGTGCTGCAGAGCAGCTAGTAATGATATCAGTGTCAAATGATACTGTGTCTAACCACATTGGGCATATGGCGAGAGATGTGGAAGAGGAAGTGATCACTAAGATAAAATCTAGTGTGTATTTTTCTTTACAACTTGCCGAGACCACTGATGTCTCTGGAGATGGTGAAATGTTCATTTACGCCATATTTCTTGAAGAGGGAGAAAATGAATGAGGATTTTTTGTTCTGTCATCATCTTCCCGAGTGCGCCACAGGCGATCAACTTTTCGTTTTGCTGGACACATATGTACGTGGGCATGAAATCGACTGGAACAAGTGTGTGGGAATCTGCTCAGACGGTGCATGAGCTATAACTGGCAAACACAGTGGGCTAGTCATGAAAGTACAGGCCGTTGCTCTATTTGCTTTGCGCACACATTGTTTGATTCATAGACAAGCCCTACCGGCTAAGAAACTCAAACAAGTAATGAATGTAACTGTTCGTATTGTAAATTCCATCAAGGCCAGTGCAACAAGCACACAACTTTTAAGAGATTATTCCAAAAATTAAGCATAGGATCACTGGAGAGGCAGCCTTTTGCTACTACGCACCCAAACTCTGGAACAGTATTCCTAAAAATATTAGAGAGGCTGGCTCTGTGGATATTTATAAACGGCAGCTCAAAACTTATTTTTTTTACTCTTTGTTTTTCTCATATAACTCTAGTGCTATTCGTATTCTTTGTGCATGGTTCTTTTAATTTGTTAATGTCGCTTATTTTAAGTTGGTTAAAGTTTTTCAAAATTTTTTGTAACAAGCACTTTGAGTTGCAAAATATTGCATGAAAGGTGCTATATGAATACCAACTATTATTATCATTATTAAGGGAGTAGGCTTACAATTTATACAACGTGACGATTTGTGTGTGTGTGTGTGTGTGTGTGTGTGTGTGTGTGTGTGTGTGTGTGGAGGAGTCACAAAATATTTTTAATCCCAAAAAAGGTCACAATCTCAAGAAGGTTAAGAACTCCTGGTCTAGATCATTCTGTTTTGTCCTCACTAAAACTGGAATGACATTATAATGTCCTGCAGCAAGTTAGTAGCCTGATTTGTATACAGTAAATGATCACTATATGTGAAGTAAAATGTTAAGCTTACTGATTAAAGCAGGGAGATGAGGTATCGTTGAAATGGCCATATGGATTGACCCTTGACAGTGGGCCCAAACACAGCCAACAGAAGTACTGCTTGCAGCTGGTGCAGGTCATCTTGTTACAGCCGTCCACCTTCTGTAAACCAAGAGTCCCCACCGGTTAGCCTTTCTTTGAGAGACATCAACATAAGACTACAAAATGTAACCATACAATTGCAGATTCCATCAAGAACTGTCATATTATAGAGGGCTGAACAAAACAACAAAAACTCTGGAATTGTATAACATCAAATTTAAGAATGGAGTAATTTGTTGTGCACATTATTGCATCTGTATATCCAGATGGCACATAATTAACAAACTCCTTTTCAAAATAGATGCATGCACCGGTGCAAATTAAGATAAGAGATCACTTTATTGCCCATATACAATTTCTTGTATTAGGAATTTGTCTTTCCGCATACCGACTTGCTCTCCATGAGAGACACAAGACAGGCCATGTATACGGCTCAGGGGGCCCAACAGAGTAGGATTCCTCTGCCAGCCGCAGGATAACGAACCAACAGCCTTCTAGCCACAGGCACAGATTCTTAGCCACAGAGCCACTGTACCACCAAAATTATGCAAAACCAACTTTCTCTGTTTCTTCTGGGTAATAATTTACTACTAATGCCTGCTATCTGTGTATCAGGTACCTACATATATTCATTGTATATACAGTACCTGAATGTTTGAGCTACAGCGTGGACAGGCTTTGGAGTTCTTTTCTAGCCATTCACTGCTGAACGACTCCTCCACCGCCTTCTGAATGACTCTCTTCCCAAAGCGCTGCTCCAGAAACTGCTTCTCCTCCTCGCTGGCCTTCAGATACTCATCACGTAGGCCTCGCAGCTCCGCTGAAGTTTAAATGTGTAACTAACGTTGCTCACATTATCAACATATTAGGGCGTAATTAGAGAAGACACAGCTAAAAAACTGGCTTTCATCTACTATGGGAAATCTGCCATTAAATTCCCTGCATCAACCCCCAGAGTTTCTCCCCTGAGTAGGAGAAACCGGGGGAGAAACTCTGAGCTTATTTTTGCATGCAAAGCATCGTAAATAACTAAGGTGGGTAAATCTTTAACAAATGCGTGTCAAAGTTTGATTTCAGTCTGTGGGTAATAGGGCCTTCTCTTGTCCCAGAGCTCTGAAATTCTAAACCCAAGGAAATCAGAGAGTCTCCTTCCCTGAGTACTCTAAGATCCAGACTCAAAGCCCTCTTCTTTGGAAAGAATCTTACTTAATCAGTTCTGTGTCAGCCCCTTGCATCTTCTGCATTCTCAACCATGCTTCTTAATTGGGCTAATTTTGTGACCTCTTCTCCTTGTTTACTTTTTTCTCTTTGAGAAGTTAGTTTCAAAGGTCCTACAGTACATAAAATAATGTAAAAAAGTTAAAGTTATATTGTTATTATTTAATTCCTAAATAAAATAAATGACAGTTTAAAACTGGTGGACTGACTGAGAGGAACATGTCTGCAGAATCAAGTTCAATGCCTTAGAATGCTTTTGTTGGCAATGGATGAATACCAGGAAATTGCTTTGCTGGGCTTTTCCTTACCTGCTGTGGCCCGGCATGGAGACAGCCCATGATAGCCCATCTTACAAAGGGTACAGAAGGCATACTGGCAGGAGGGGCAGATACCCATGGTGGTGTCTGGCTCTACCAACACAGCTGTCTCACACATCTTTCTAGGGCAGTACACAACATCTGCCATGAGGTCCAGGCTGGATTGAAGCAGGAGACGGTCATAGCGAGCAAAAAGCTCTTCTCCAACCAGATGCTTGACCTGTAAAACACATCTTTAATATTGCATGGTGCTGTACATAATCCTGTTCATGAAACATCTAGATGATTGCTGTAAAATTAATGTAGGGTACCTGAGCAGGTGTGGCAACAGAGCTGCACTCAGGCTCTGGGCAGTTAAGGCACTGGACATTGCCATCTCTGATCTGGATCTGGAAGTAATCCCTCATGCACTCTTTGCAGTACACATGCTTGCAATCCTTAAAGCACGTGCACTCAGATCCCATCTTCTCAGAGAAGCAGATGTTGCAGCAGAACATTTTGCTGTCAAAGGCCTTCTGTTGCTGCATCTCGTCAAAATCCAACAGCTGAAGCAGGAGGTTGCTACGGGGATCTACTTCTTGGATAGCCCGGGGATCTGGCTGCTCTTTCGAGTCCTTCTCTGTGTCCTCTGCATTGTCTTTGCCAGCTCCTTCCTTCTTTCGCTCCTGCTTGCCTTTATTGCTATTCGTGACTTCCAACGGGGACTCGATGCTCAGGAAGCTAAAGAGGTCTTCTTTGAGGAACTGAATCCAGGAGAAGAGGACCACACTCCCTACATTCTCCTGCCACAGCTCATCCAAGCGCTTGCACAGAGTCCCCAGCTGAAAAAAAAACGCCTCATAGCTCAGAAACTCGTGATAAAGTAAAAGGTGGTTTGTTTTCTAAAAATAAAATTGACAAAAGCCCACTTGTCATGATACGACACATTCTGCACTACATTTTGAACTTTAGTGTGTCCAGAATTCTGCAGCCAGAATCCCGGCTAGTTCACATGCAAGTGATCACATTACTCCTGTCCTGGAGTCCTTGCACTGGCTTTCTATCAGGCTTCCTGTCAACTTAAAATCCTCATGCTCACCTACAAGGCTCTGCATGGCTTGGAACCTCAGTGTCTGTCTGAGCTACTATTGTCCTACTCCCCACTTCTCAACTTTCGTTCAGCTAATTTTCCTATCTGTCACCTTCTGTCATTAGAGCACCTTCCCTGAGCACTTCCAAATCAAGATTCAAAACCTACTTCTTTAGAAGGGCTTTTATTTAACTGGAACTGCCCCATTGCTTTCCTATTGTATTCCAAACCCTTACTAAAATCGTGTAATCCTGCTGGCTCCTCTCATAGCGTGCTTTTTTTTTCTTAATATAAAGCGGTTTGAGAAGCTACCTGTAAAGATGCTATGAAAAATTATTATACAACTTATTATAACTTAAGTTTTTCAAATCTCCATTGTTTTAAATACAAAGAATATGCATCCAATACTACTATACTAAAACTTTGTTAATAATAATACTGATATCCATTAGTCTATGCTCCTAACTTCATAATGAACGCTCAATAACATCAACTACCACTCCTCAAGACAGAAAGCAATAAATAACCTGGACTCTTGAAAGCCATCTGGAGCTCAAAGTGAAGACTGGAGGAGAATTCGAAGGGTAATCTGATGGAAGTTCAAAGTTCAAAATGAGAGTCGGTAGAAAAGACACTGGATATTTAATATGTTCTTCCCCTGAAAAGAAACAAAGGAAAAGATGTCATTTGCTTTTGGAACTATTATACCTGTAGTAATAGATCAACTCCACTTCTGATTATGTGCTGATCTATAAAAAGTTACTTCAATTCACATCAACTACACATATGGGAAATCTGCAGTAATGCAAATTCCAAATTCAAAAGACTCCAGAACTTGATTGCCAATAATGACCCTAAAGTGGTTTAGTCTGGGCTATGTCAGAAACTCAGCAAACCAGGACTAAGTTCAGATAAAAAGCAGAGATTGCTTAATCTTCGGCCTCCCAAGTTGTTATTGAAAGCAATGCTAAAACTGAGCTCACTGACAGCTTGCATTTCAGGACTGGGAGAGTACTGGCCATAAGGTACTGCCGATTTGCTTTTGGCAACAAGCCTGAGAGAAAACTGAACCAAGGCTGGCCCAGTGCTAACTGGGGCATTAATAGGCTGGTGGGCTATACTCTCTCTGAGGTATCGGTGGCTCCCCTCTGTGTCACTGTCTGAGTCCCACAGTTTGTTACTGTTGTTTTCAGGAGGCTGAAACACAGGTGAGAGTTTGGCTATACTCACCAACAAAATCTTGTGCAGCCCCAAATGCACTGCGTCTGAACTGTCCTTCAATGAAAGAAAAACTGGCCAAAGATGTAGATAAGTGCAGCACTGAGGCAAATTTAAGACAGCTGTCATGTAGTGTGCTCAGAAGCCACAATGTTCCGAGAACCACCCTCGTTATGTAACGAAGCATTTTAAGCCCTTAATGAGGCAGTGGGTTTGCACAGAGTAAAGGGAAACAAGAGCTTCTCACCTTTAGCGAATATTCGGAAATCTTGTGGCAGCTCCAGGCTGATGCGTATCTCCCCTCCTTGGGCGGACTCAGCCCTGTGGAACTCCTCCTCATTGTAGATGCTCGCTAGAGCCAGCAGCTCATCCTCCTGCGCTTCCAAATCCTCCGAGGACATTTACATTCCTGAGAAGCACCGGACACCCCCACCACAACAGGTCACTCCTCCGTAAAAGCACACTTTGCATTTCTCCATTTCAGTAAACTGACACAGTGTTATCAACGCATCAGTGCTTCTCATATCAGCACTCTCGGCTCCAAACCCCTAATGTGCTTACCTGCCCACTTTCAACATTTTAGTTTTGCTAGTGTTTTAGATAAGGGCAAGACGCATGTCAGGTATGGAAGCTGTTGACTGAGACTGGGAAGAAACCATATTTGTCTCTGGTGTAACTGCTTGTAAACAAAAGTGGTGCAGCTAACACCTGCCTTTTAAATAAAGACTGACTTTCACACAGGTCACAATTCTCTAAGGTTCTGTCCTTCTAAAGCTAGGTAGCTACATATTAAGACATATGATTTGCTTTAGTGAGATTTCATTTGATATTATGTCGTTAAATGCATCACGCTCATTTACGCTTAACCCGAATCCCACAGTTCTAGTCTCACAAGCCTACATTTAAATAAACTAGTGGGATAAGAAATGACATGGTGAGAATTAGTTCACAACACACAACTCCCTAAAGCGCTTTGTTTTTTTCCCCTTTTTTCATATTTAGACTACTTTTATTAAACTGTAGACAAGTACTGTCACAGGGTGAAGGTTTTGTGACGTCATTTCATGACATTTCTTCGACACGAGACCCATATTCGGAAGACCCAGTTTGGAAACTGGAGCAACAAAAACTCTCCTGAGAACAACACAGATTCACTTTATGTTTTATAGTACCACACCTCAAGAACCTATATATTCCGCAGTCGGAAGTATATAGTGCAGTAGTTAGGGAATAAAAAGTAGCCTATATAACAGGTCTGCATAGACATGTTTATGCAAGTGACAAACTGAAAGCCTAGATTAGAAACGATAAAAGATCAAATCTGAGGAAACATACATTCATGACCGAAACTGTAGCATTTCTAAGACGCAGTTAAAGGATTATAACAAACATACACGTTATTTTATACGGTTTTTTGTTTTTTTCCACGCCTACCTTACTCTTCCCCACAGACAGGAAGACCGGGACCAGGGTTCAGTTGTGCAGCAAGGGAGGAGCTGAACACGCAACCAAGAGCTTGCAAAACCTGGTCTGCCCCCTAAAGGACACAGTGCCATTCAGCACCCTAATGTTTGCGGCTTTGCCATTTCAGTCTTCCTTGAGCTTTTCTCGATGTGGGCTGTTCTCGGGTTCAAGACCATGTGCTACAGCTATAAGACAAACGTGGTACTTTATAAACCTCAGTAAATGTTCATACACAACAGTGTCTTCCTAGTGAAATTCCGTCAGAATTTTTTGAAATTTTTTTTTTACCCTTGTTCAACGTATATAGCGACGTAATAATTGCGAAAACATCATGTTCTCGCAATCCAAAAATAACAACGATGCAGACGGAGCATACGGGTTGACATCGTGACGGTTTAGTATTAGCGCAGGTACAGTAAATGTTGTACACTATGTGAACTAAACATGAAGGCTACAGGGTTATGTATGTTTCCGCTCATTCGTTCATTAATAATCTTTTGTGTTTATAAGCATGGTGGTGCAGTGCTGGGAACCTTGGTTCAACTCCTGAGGTGGTATCTGTGGGAGTACGTACGTTCTCCCCGTTTTCTCACGGGTTTCGTCCTCTTGCTCTGGTTTTCTCCCACAGTCCAAACATGCCGGTAGGTCAAAAGGCTTCTGCAGAGCCTTGCCCTGGTGTCTGCAATGGACTGGTATCCCATCCACAGTGAATCCTGCCATGTGCTCATTGAAAGCCGAGTTAGGCTCTAGCGCTTCAGAGAGCAATATTATGTTGAGAATATATGTCCATTTGCTTAACTTCATGAATGAAAAAGGTTTCAAGGCATCAATGTCACCCTCATTATGGTAAGGTACAAGTTGAAAAATTACTGAAAAAATGTCCCGCAATTAATTGGCGTTCAGACATGTAAACTGCATGTGACTTGCTGAAATGGAAAATAAACTTGAGCCTGCCACCAAACACAGCAACTTGTTTACAAAAATTTAAAGTGATCCAATTCCCATTGACAAGCTCTGAAGCGGACATAAAATTGAGATTTCATGGATTAGAAAGCCTTCCATCTTCAATTTAGATCCTAAAGTTCTATATAAAGTATATATATAAAAAAATACTTGGTCTCACCTCTCATAACACTGCACAAAGATAAAATACATGTTCATAATGTAAGAAGACAATAATCAAGGACCTACCTTGAAAAACATTCCTAATCTGAAATATTTTCCTTACATGACTGCAGCACATTTTAAAAGTATGACCAAATACAACATGGTGAAGAATTTTATTTATTTCACTTCTCTGAAATTAAAAGCAGTGATAATAGCAAATTGGAAGTATCAAGAATAAAAATAGACACCAGCATATAATGTTTCATCAGGCCAGTTGTGATGTGCCTTTACAACAGAGACAGTGCAAACAATTTTACAGAAAAGAATTCCACCACCACTGGAGGACTTCAATAACTGACGGGATCTCTCTAGATTTCACATTACTGGCAGATTCCTTATCCGCAATATCCAATTTGAAAAAAAAAATCCTTTTAGTGTACACATCAGATTGTGAATTAGGAGACATTGATGAAAGGTTACGAAATAGAGCCCACTAATCAATGAAGATTTAAAAAAAATGTATTATCAGGTTTAGAGAAATAGTTCAGCTTTAACCATAACAAGAGAACACATTTACATACCATACAACTCTGTTGTTTAATGCATCATAATTGTATAAGTACTGTATACAAAATCAACAAGTTCATTCCATGCCACTAGTTGGAAGTTTTAACAATGTTGTTTTTTCATATCCTATTTTATTACCAGATCCATACATTACTCTGGGACGGTCTCAAATTAATCTATTAACTGTACCAACAGAGATGTCTGCAGAAAATCCCGCAGAGAACAAATCCAAAACAAATTGCAAAATACAAAATTGAACCAATTACAGTTTTATTCTCAATTATTTTGATTTACAGAACAAATGATTAATTCACATATTTATATTAAATACCTGTATAACCTCTTAAACATTATGAAGCCAGTTGCCAATCTGTTTTATGGAAAAAAACACATTTGACTACAAAAAAAACAGTGTATTTTTTATTTCAGGGCTCATGGTTTTGCACAGATATTTCCAAAATAGTGGCAATGAAAATCAGAAATAATAATTGAATATTTAAAAAAATAAGAACTATAAATTGAAACACTGAATACAACCCATAAATTGCTAGACCATGTAGAACGCAGTTCTCAGTTACATCATGTTTGTGACTTGCTCCTACGTAACCATCAATATATGGACTGATTCTTTTAATGAAAAATGCCATGTTGGCATATGACTAAGGTAAGTTAGACCATCTAAATAACAATTCTCAAAAGGCTATCATAACATTTCAGATGTTGGTAGCACTTGGAAGATGCAGCAGCTTGTTAGTCAATGTCCATCTCAGGCAGCTTTTGGTCTGTGGAGTCAGCGTTGGACTGGCCTGTACTTTCAGCTGCTTTCTCAGTGCTGGAAGGCTGCTGTGCGTCTGTGTTTTCCTGTCCATTTACTGGGCCATTCTGTTCTGCTGCCTTCTGCTCCTCTTTCGGTGGCTCTACTTTCGGTTTGGGCTTTGAGACAATGGGATTGCAAGCCAAAGTAAGCTCCTAGGAAGAAATTAAAATATACAGTTAGGAGGTAAGGGCACAGAGCAAAATAAATAAACTAAATAGCACTAAATTCCAATAGTCACAATTTTACAAACTACAAATCCTTGACTTGAAGGCTTGAAGTATAAATAACCCCCAAAATAAAATTGGAGAAATTCAGAGATCTAAGACGATAATACTTCTTCTAATTTAAGTTGTGGATCCATTCCATTTCATTTAACAAGATCCATTACACTGGCAACAAAGGGAGGTAGAAATGTTCATTTTTCAAGGCCCACGCGCTTCCCAAGACATAAATTAATCAATACATACAAAAAATGTACAACTAATTTCACAAAACATTTTTAGGAAAACATTAAATTAAAACTGAATTCTAATCTCAGTTTACTTCTAGTCTGATTGTTATTGTACTAGACTGTTGATATTTACTATACTTGTTTTTTACTGCCCATTTTAGTATTCACAAATTCACGTCTTTTACCTTTGTTTTTGACTGAATTTCTTTCACTCTGATGATGGGTTCCAATGTAAGGCTCTGTTTACTCTGCTGATTCATTTTGCTGTTCATCCAAATCATGGCTTCATTTACCATCTTATCGACTTTCTCCATTTCAGTTGCATCCAAATGCTCATATTGCTCATCCTGGAATTAAAAAAAATAAATAAAGTCTCCCTTAACCTACAGAATTGCAGACATGTCTGTATTCAACTTTCTATTACAGCATTATCAATTATAAACCACAATCTCTTTAATTTACATGTAGTCCACAAGCCGTATATGCTTTTCCCCCACATCACTACCTGTCCAAATATTTTTGTCTTGAACAAACTCACATTCCAAAGTCCTCTTTTAAATCACTGTAGCCCTGAAAAGCACATCTATTGCTAAACTTTCCTGTAAGAATTTACAGAACTCACTTGAATTCAGTGACATTTAAGCTTACTTTTCTGTGTAAGAATGTGCCGTACGGATGGCCTAGAGATTTAACGGTATATCTATTAGAAAAGTTTTTTTTATTTGAGTCAAAAGGCTGAAATTTGAGTGCTTTGTGCCTAAAAGTGTACAAACACTTGAACTTTCCTTTACATTAAATGATTTTGTGTATTCAGATACAAAGACATGCAGATGCAGTCTTTAGTTTTCAAAAATTAAATTTGGGACGAGTGAGCCAATGTACTTTTAAATCTCCAAACACTTTAATTAAAGTGTAGGCAATTTTTTAATAAAAACAATAACTCCTTACCTTTGATTTGAAGGCTTCAACTATCTTCATGTACTGCTGGATTTGTTTTCCAAGCTCTTCAAATGCTTTTGGTCTCTCTTCAGCTTCGAGGTATCTTTCCTGGATAGGCTGACCAAGTTTCTGTGGGTGGGGGAAAACAATTTGTTGGAGTTAGACAATTTCTTAGACACATAGTCCTTCACTAGATAGCAGTATTAATGGAGGCCACGTTACCTTAAGTTCAGACAGTTTATCAATGTACACTTGTTTAGGTTGGTCCTCTCCATCCTCATATAGCCAGTTTTCTGTGTCTTCAAGTTTCAATGAGAAAACATCTCGGTCCTATAAATTCAAATCATTTGTCAATGGGGAACAAATGTTAATTATTAAAGCCTTTTGCAACACTAATAAGATAGTTTCTAATTCATAATATTCTTTCGAATTATTACAAAATCTGCAGTTCAAGTCTGGCTGCTCCCATTAGCCAACTGTGCCTAGGATTGCCCAAGCAGCAATACACAACTGGTTACCTGGGTACTATTGGGATTAGTTTGCCAAGGAACTCTTGGCTTCAAACAAGAGAGTAACTCCTATACAATCCTGGATCCCTGCAGGTGTGCTGCAATAAGAATGAGCAAACTACTTCTCCTTTAAACAGCGATGTACATTACTTCAGGGCTTGTAACAGATGAAAAGATGAACAGCTCAATCAAGGAGACTATCTGCCCAAACGCACAAATGGAGATTCCCAATTTATATACACAATATAAATATTTTTCAATTCTAAAGTTTAAAAAAAGTAAAAAATCCTAAATAAAAGTTATAACTAGACACCTATCATACCAGCATCCACAACTGATATGGAAAAGCCCTGTAGTGTCAACATTTAAAGTACTAGTTATATTAAACTAGCACAATAATTATACAAATGTGTCCAGTGACTAATGTCCATAAGCTGGCACATGTCAGAATTCATTCAAACTAATGTCAATGAAATGACAAATATACTTACAGCCTCACTGACAAACTTCTCCAGGACCCCATGCAGCTTCTCTCTCATTTCATACACATACTCCTCCACACAGTTTTTGGCATCATTGCGCTCCTTCTCAAGTTTATCCTGCATGATCATCTTTCCCTAAGAAAAAGACAATGCTATAACACTCTGCAAACGACCATGACCAGGGTAGAAGCAATTCAAAAGTAAGGAAAGATAAATAAACCACATTTGTGTAAGGTAAGAGGTACAATATTGGTGTATTTTCATTTAAACTATTGTTTCTAAACTCTTTTAAAGCAACACTAAGCTTAATTATAGCTGGAGGCCACATCTTCAAGGCTTTCCAACTTTACTACATACCAACACAAGGTTTAAACTGGCAGCATTTACAGTGCTTGTCAAAGAGCTCCATTTATACAGGACACTTTCGGGAAACAACTGCAACAATTTCCTTTCAAATAGAGGACCCCAAACGATGCTGTTCGCTTTTACTTTCATGCAGAACGTTTTTTTGCAAACTTGTTTAAGCTATTTACAAAATGTTTTTAAATTCTGACCCTGGCTTTAAGGCCATAAGAGAAAGAATAAAAAATGTACTCGGTTAGCCAATTATTAAGCAATTACCTCATTTTCAACAAACAGGTTCAGCATATCATTGGCCAGTTGCCACTGCAGTTGGTTTTCAATGGGAAGGTCCACAGTCTTTGTTTTAACCTTAGGCTTTTTAGCCTGTGGAGGCTGATCAGTCTTCTTATCCTGTTTGGCATCTTCTGGTGAAGTCTGAAATTAAAACATTTTTGAAGAATTTGATGTACTTTACAAAATTAATAAATCTATATAAAAGCAAATATTTCTGTTAAATAACCAACAAAAGAAACATATATAAAAGTGAGCTTTTTAAAAAAAGAGTAAACATTTGATCTTCTGGTTATGTCACACAACTAACAGAAATGAACCTGTTCACAGTGAAATGACAAAGTTAGTATTCACTTACCTCCATTTCATCTGCATCATTCTTTTTTTCTGCATTTTCCTTCTGCTGGTTGTCACCCTGGGCTTTCTGATCTTCCTGGTCAACGTGCATTTTACTCTAAAGAAAAGAAATGTATAAAATACTTCATCATTTACTCATTTTCTTTAAATAAAACACTGGAAAGTTTCTATCCTATGTATACAGAGAAGCATTCATAAATATTCAAGTGTATGTCTACATTTTACTGCTGTCGAACAGTAACAGTAAAAACGTTTAGAGAAAAGAAAGTAGTTTCAAAAACCAACGCAGAAATCTGTATATCACTTAAAAAGGGGCATGCATAATTGAAGATCATTATCGTTTAATTGTCAATACAAGCCCTCTTTTAATCAGTTTCTAGGGGCTCTTTGTATATTGACTTTTCCTGTTTATGCAATTATAATCATTCAGTAAAATTTACTTTGAGCTTTGTATTGTAAACCAGGTGCTAGGTGAAACAGCTTTAAGTACTGATTGGCAATAGAATTCATAGAGAAGTTTACTACCTCTTCCTCCTTTACTAGTTGCTCAGTTTCCATTGGCTCTTCCCCCTCTTCAGACTTCTGTATCTCCACTAGAGAGGCACTGGATACACTAAAAACTCCATGGATGTTCACTCTAACCTTCACTTTCACTTTTGAGCTCTCACCAGAAACCTGGGGAACCACTTTCTGTACCACAAATTGACCTGTAGGGAAAGCACACAATGTCAATGTGGGCCAATCAACTGAGTGTTTGATTATATTTTTTTATTCTATTAATCAATTTTCTAACCACTTCATCTAATTCAGACTTTCAGGGGAGATAAAGCCTATCCCGGCAAGCAATGAGTTAAAGGCAGTGTACAGGATGCCTGTCCGTCGCAGGTAAAGTTTTAATATGAAATTCAATGACAATAAAATGCCATATATTTTGAAGGGGATAGAGATTCTCTCACCTATAGTGGGATCTGGGTATGGTAGTTCTTTAAGATTGTTGTAGTAAGCTTCCAGAGAAAATGGCTCTTTGCGGTAGAAGGTTAGCACTTTGGAGAAGGGAGCTGCATGATTCTTTGGAAAAACTTCGCAGTCACTAAAGTAAAAAAAAACAAAAAGTTTGTGCAATTTAATTTCGGATGAACTGATAATGTTTTTTAAAAAATACTAAGAAAAATGAAATGAGATATTTACCTTATTCCTTCCTCTGCTGCAGAGTTCCACTTCAAGGAAATTGGAAAAGGAACCAAATCCGTAATAGAAAACTCTCGCACTTTGAATGCAGGAGACAAGATAGCACACTGTGGAGAAAAGTCACCACTTAATATAGACTTCTTGCATGGAAAACTGCTCATTCAGAATTTTAAGACATCTGTGCTCGCAACAAGCCGTGCTGCTTGTTAAGCCACTTAGAAAGTCCTTTCACACTGCACTTCAAACCAGTGCTGTCAGTGATGCTTCTTCCAGTCTCTTGTAAATATTAATACCTTGAGTGGCAATTCAGATTAGAGATGTCTGAAGTAGATGCTCCTCACCATTATTACAATAATTTACCTCACTGTAATTTAATTTCATTATTATGAATACTGCTTATAATAGTCTATAAGAAACATATTTGCAGAGGCATGTTTGCCTTTTAGCTTCCTTTAACAGTAGTGGCTATGATGATCACGTCTTAGGTATAGCCTACAAACATTACACCTTCTGCCCTGGTTAAATCCGACTAGACACATAAAAAATTTATACATGTAAAACCTTGCATAGGTTCCATAATTAAATTTTCCGGTTACTGAAAGTAATGTTAGGTGTGTAAAGAGCAAGTACTGTAGTTGTTGGGTTGCTTCTGTGGATGAATAGCATAAATACAAGTAATGTGGAGACCACAAGGATGCTGTTTTTAGAGTTAAGTCATGCTTTGTTCTTCTGCAGCTGTGCTGAAAATTGTGAATAACAACCCTTATCATACTCAAATCACATTTTATTTTGTAAGTAATGGATGTAACACTGATTACATAACTTTACAGTCATTATAAACCATAAAGTACAAAACCTTACCTGCAGGGCACAGCCTCGTGCAACAGCCTCATCTGCATTTAAAGTGGTGCTAAGCTCTTTACCAAAGAACTTGCCGATTCTCTCTTTGATGGCAGGGATCCTGGCCGCACCCCCCACAATCTCAACAGCATAGATGTCCTCTTTCTTCAATCCTAAGGTAGTAGAAAATGTATTTTTTTATAAACAAAATAGTTTGAAACACCCAGTTACTTTTCACTTCCTGCTCCATTCCACTATGTACTGAAATATATTTTCACTCACTGGCTTGTTCCAGCACACTGCGGAGAGGTTGTTCCACTCGAGCCAAAAGTCCAGCACACATCTCCTCCATCGCACCTCTGAAAAAATAAGTGCAGTAATGAGATATTAATAGAAATCCTATTAAATGATGGCATATGCTGCATTTTACTTTTGCAGACTCACAGTAATTTAGATTTTTACTAATAAACAAGTACTGAATTATATAATCTGAGAAAAAATGTTACTATACTCCATATTGTTTAAGTATATTAAGAATATACTCAAAAACACTACCTGTTCATTTTTCCAGACACATCAATATCATTCATGAAACACTCAATGTTCATAGGCAGGTCTGAAGAATTGGCACTCATCAGCTTCTTAAGTTTCTCACACTCCTGGTACAGCCTCAATAGCGCTCTGGTCTTGGATTTAACATCTAACTTGTATTTTTTGGCAAATTCTTCACAGAAATAATTCACCAAAATCTCATCGAAATCCTTGCCACCCAAATTCACATCAAAAGCTGTTGCAAGAACCTAAAAAGTTGGAAAAAAACAGGACATTGAAAAATCAATTATTTTTAGGGTGTTGTGTGCATATTCTTATCAATGACAAAACTAAATTCTGTACTATGAAAATGAAAATAAAACCATGAAACAATGAAAATAAAACCCATGCCTTATTTTTTTGGGGATATTTAAGATAAGTGTCCACCTTAATAAACACTTATTAAAGCTCTACCCCACTATATTACATGCATGCTGGTGTGCAGAACTTGATGCAACATCCTGTTGCATTTCCAATTACAACGCACACTGGCATGCTTTCTCCGGAAATGATTTGTGATGCCCAAAAGCCGAACTAATACTCTAAACGTAAGAGAAACCACTAACTTTAGACCACAATTCATATTAAAGCAAACTACAATACTGACTTCGTTGTTACTGTTCTGTTCCTGATTGTGACAATTTAGAGGCTTGCTCTTTCCTCATGTAATACTGCTCCTTATGTGCGGATTGTCACAGAACACTTAATCCAATGCATACTGTGCAAAACCATAGAAGACATGATAACGTCAGTTCAGGCTATTCATCTTAGCATACAGGTGTTCACAGTCATTGCTACAAAGCAAATGTCTGTAACAGATAATGAAACAATGCTGGCTGACCCCTGGCAGCTACTGTGCATATTCCAATATGACCCGAGTCCTCACAATATTTTTCCAAATATTTATATTATTTTCAGCTTTAGCATAATACTTAACTACAGTTATAATATGGAGGTGAGGCTAAATGTGTCACCTAAAAGAAGGGAGTTGGTTCTTGGTGTGTCGAACTAGTAATCCCCTGTGACCTCATGCAAATTAGAAAACATAAGCAGTCTTAAAAATAAAATTACCTTGAGCTTTCCTTTGTTAAAGGCACATACTGAAACCTGGTATGCAGAATGGCCAAGATCAACAAATACTACTATTCGTGGCTTCTCCTCTGGGGCAGGAAGGTCCTGTTTATAAATTCCATATGCAAGTGCCACTGTAATTAACAACATTAATATGTGGTATTAAAGCATCATGTTGTATAACATAAGCACTGCAGGAAACATAAAAATGCACAAATATCAAGCAACAATATGCAATGAGATTTACCATTTCTAACTAGATTGCTGAGCTTTGGTACCATATACAATACTTCAAAATGTTAAATTTCTCGCTGACACTCACAAAGCATGCTGTAGAAGAAAATGTGCCAAGTCCTGAAAATGCAGCTTAAGGAATTTAAAAATATAGACCTCAACAAAATTATTCAAATACCTTTCCTAACAAATATCAATACTTTCCAGCCTTGCTCTCTTACCAGCTGTTGTTTCATTCATGAGTCGCAGACAGTTGAGACCTGCAATCTGTGCTGCATCTATTACAGACCTTCTCTCTGCATCTGTGTAGAAGCAAGGTACCTAGGGAGATGGGACAAAAAGCATCGCTAGATACATTCATGTTTAGAAACACAGAAAAACCCTAAAACCCCAGCAACAAAAGGCGTGTTTGATTCTATATATACACTGCTCTTAAATATGATCAACAGAATGGAAGATCATCTTAGAGTTACTGATCGCTATATAGGTCATGTTCCCTGAAAATGTGTGCAGGCTGGTTGATCCTCAGGAAGGAGATATACTTCGAAAAGTCACATTTCAAACAGGAGAGAATGCTTCAAATTGTAGTTATAAAATGTTACTTAAGCAATACAACAGACAGCTAAGAGTTTTGACTACAATTCTACAACTAGCGTTCATCAAAATTGTATTTAACCCTTTTAAGAACTGTCCATTTCCACTGCTGAAAAAAACTACTTAAAATGCAGAGATAAACAGCTCACATCAGATATTTTACTGATTGCTGGAAACTAATGAGAATTATGGGCAAACGCAAGAATTAAAAAAAAAGGCAGTTCCCTGTAAAGGTCTGCTATAAAGGTCAGGCTGAAATCTGTACATTTTGCAATGAGCGTGTTTTGCAAAGTGCAATGTGTAAGAGCTTTCTTAGTATAAAACTACGTACAGAGATGACGCAGTCTACCACAGGTTTCTTCAGTGCACTTTCAGCCGTCTCCTTTAGTTTGGTCAGCAGCATGCCAGCGACTTGTTCAACACTGAAAATCCTCTCCTCCTCCATATACATCACCTATATGAAGACATTCAAGATACACCACAAAGCCTGGTTGTTAATATTTTTATCTGTTCTAAAAAAGGCTAGTCAGCATTATTCTTGAAACATTAAATGCTCATGACATTCTAGCATAGGAAAATTTCATAGTTATCAAAACACTTTTGTACTACATCAGTTTAATGTCAAATCACTGCTAGAAAGTTAAACAAAAATGTGTTTACAGATCACGGAGGTCAATAAAAAAAATTGTAACTCTTTTTCATGAGCATTCAGGGAATACTTGTACTTACACAGAATTTGTTCTAAAAAATCTGAGTAAATAATTATCAGGGTAATCCTATCATTTACAATTTAAATTAATTTCAGAGATGTTCGGCATATCTGGATCATTCTTACCTTGATGCCAGTTGTTCCTGTTGGCATTTGGGCAAGTTCATAGGCCAGGCCGGATTTTAAAGACTGAATGTACGGGTCAGAATAGGCTCTGCCATGAAACCTTTTAAAGCCCTGCACTGTATTCGTTGCATTTGTGACGAGCTACAGGAGAAAACAATGTGATAATGTTGACTGCATTCATTTCTAAAGTAAATACACCAACTAGCTCCAAATCATACTACTATTAATAATGAACAAAATGTGTTGTCTACATCACACATCACCACATTTATCAATATTCTGTGCAACATATTTTTAAAATGATATATAATCGTTTTCTAAGCAGACTGATTGCATACCACAAACACAAATACAATAAACGATGTATGAAATGCAGGAGCTGAGGTA
This sequence comes from Lepisosteus platostomus, assembly GCF_059453375.1. Taxonomy (NCBI): domain Eukaryota; kingdom Metazoa; phylum Chordata; class Actinopteri; order Semionotiformes; family Lepisosteidae; genus Lepisosteus; species Lepisosteus platostomus. Next base: position 28,767,823 of record NC_142623.1, read on the forward strand.
CTTTTAAAGAGGTCCAGATGCATACATTGTACTTTTTGGACAAATCTGAACTCATTATTACATATGGCAAATATGGCTTTACTTTTACATACTAACAGAACGCTAGTAAACAGGTGGGTACAAATTTACATTAAATATTGTCACACCAACCCACTGTAGGAAACATCAGCAGTCTTACCTGGCTTTTAGCAGCAGCACCAATTGAACGATTTCTTGGTCCAAAGGACACACATGATCTAAAAAAGAGGGAAGTGAAGTTTTCATTACGTTATCAGCAGTTTTTTTCTCAGTTTCCTTTTATAAGGAAAAGGAAGGAAGGAGGTTCCACAGCCAAAATGTTGTGCTGCCTATGCATGTTGTCAGAGCTACCAACTTGAATTCCTTTTACAAAGCCTTCAAGCAGTCCTGCTGTCAAACATGATCTTCAACCCATTATTATACAGGTGAATACAGATGATAGATTGTCGACACTGATGCAGCATGAAACATTTCACTATAAGAGACCAGAGTCACAGTGATCTTTTCCAGCAGACGCTATAATGATGCAAATAAGCATCCAATCCAATCAGGTTTTTCCCTATTTCACTGATGATGTTCACTTCACTCAATACTGAGCCTGATACTTTGCCATTGTGAAGAATGAAGACACTACAGAAAATTACATGTCTTATACCATCATAATCTTTGAACACCTACATACAAAAGGCAATGCTTTTTTTAAATTTACATTAATAAATGCAAATAATTCCATCATATTAAGAGCACAAATTAGGACATTTTTAAAATAAGTGTGCAGCTCAAAAGGCAATATAACCGTCTGTTCAATTAAGGCAGCATCCATTTTCCTCTAAGGGTAATGCCTCGGCGTGGATTATCTTTATAATAACATTAGCCATGATCTAGAAGCAGTAGTTAAGTGCCTCAGTTGACAGCACAATATCACAACAGACAGAAATTCAACGTCCAAGAATATCAACTGACTCCAGTCTATGGAACCCTGCGAGACACATCTTTCTTTTAATCAGCTTTAACAAGACGACACCCCCTAATGAAAAGGCACATCTCAATGAAACGAAACAATGAAACCAGAACAGCGGAGTAAGAGAAACTGCTCAACTTTAAATGAGAACGCCGTTTTCTTACATTAAAAAAAAAAATAAAAAGACGCGTTTCTGGTTTAAATGGTTCAGCCGTCCGTTTCGAGCGCTTATTGCTGGAATATTCCTTGACTGTACCTACTTTACGACACAGGCCGCAGGTGACAACATCCGCTAGTTACCCGTTCACCGGTTTTCATAGCAGGCAAAACTGATCGATTCATAGCTCAACTGACCCTAAACCATAACGTCTGAAGTGGGAAAACAAAAGCAGGCGAGTTTCTCGAGGGAAGCCAAAAAGAGACAGCCATAAACGTCCACATGAAAGCCGGAGCAGCTCGTTATGGACCTCTACTCACGTGTGCTGTCTGTACAATGACGCAAGGCCTCACAACTCAAAGCCTTGCTTGGCTGTGCTCGCTGTCTGGGAATTAAACGCGTCTATTAATGACAGAAATAAATGAAAAGGCACAGATTTCCATACTCACGGTGTGCAGCGGTCGCTGTACTCGTTGGCGACAGTCTCAATCCCTCCTGCTCGGGCTACTGCAACATAGCAGGACTGGAAACCGACATCAAAACCAACCACTGACATCTTTTCTTTCTAGGCTATTTTTTTTACAAAATAACTATTCAGAAGAAAGGATCGTATTTCAAAATTGATGTCGACTCGGAGTTCCAAAACTAAATGCGAGTACAAAAAAAAGCCAGAAGAGTGGAGTAAATACGGATCTATAAAAGTTTTCCTTCTTCCTTTGCTAAATCATTCTCCGCACTGCCACTGGATGAAAGGGTCTCGCTGCGGACGGAGAAGCCGGCTGCTCACTCAGTTTCACCTCCAAAATCTCGCCGCACCCGTCTTCTCGCGAGGTTTAAGATCTTTCTAGACTGCTCTGGACTCTTCTGTATGAGAAAGAAATTCTTTCAAATTCAGGGACAGGGGAGAGAGGGGCGTTTTCGAAGTATTTTCTCCCGTGTTTGTTCCTGGCGGTTTTGAAGAAATCGTTCTCCACAAAGACCCCAGTCCACCCCCCCTGTGTAAACATAAAATATTATATTATATTATGTACTTTGCATCGTACAATTTTGATTTCACCTCTATTTTATTTTAAAGAATTTGTTTAAGCAGCTATAGGAATAGTCAATGAATTCTGACTTGCAATGTCGACCTGAACAGGATTCATTTATACAGCTGCAGCCAGGCCATTTATTGGCTCAGTTTGACTTAAGCAGTTAGCAGAAGGATACATCATCGTCCTACAACCACCTGGAATCCGAAGATTAAACCCCTATTCTGTTGATCGTGTATTATTTCACTATAGATGACCAGTGATTGTGTAAATTGTGTAAGGTGATGGCTAAACAAATTGCACTACAGTCATTATCGTTGATATAACAGAACTGTAGGTCAACATAACCACTGTTTAGTTAAACACTTTACAAATTTGGGATGAGCAATACTAGCTATCCTTGGTTTAAACTAGTTCAAAAGGCTGGCTTTACACAACATGTTACAAGTGGTCAGCAGCTATATCACCCTGCAGCTCACAACTAGCAACATGTGAAGCTAAGTAGGTGTGAGCCTGGTCAGTACCTGGATGGGAGACCTCCTGGACAGTTAAGGTTGCTGCAGGAAGAGATGTTAAGGGGACCACTAGAGAGTGCTTATGCTGCAGTTTGTATGGATTGTAATGTCCATACAAGAAAAGTTACAGTAAAAAAGGTGCTGTCCTTCTGATGAGATGTAAAACTGAGGTCTTGACTCTCCATGGTTATTAAAATATCCCAGGACATTTCTTGAAAAGAGTAGGGGCCTTGTTGTCCTGGTCAAATTTCTGCCTGGATTTTATCAATCATGGCCTCCTAATAATCCCCATTTATGAATTATGTTTACTAATTCTAATAGAAAAGCTTTACTATTCCGTTCTTCTCCCCACTGATAGCTGATGTGTGACGTCGCATCATCCAGGGGAGTCCTCATTATCTTTAAAGTACTTTGAGTGAAGTGTCCAGAAAAGTGCTATAAAAGTGTGAGGATTCTAAAAAGCCACCTACAGTAGTAACCTGTTTTCTCAGTGATGACCAGGCTCAGCAATAGAGATATCAGTAGATTTAGAAGATTAAATTCAAGGATGAGCTAGTCCTTAGATCTGAACAAGGACTATTGTATAATACAGTGAAACTGTAATTTTCAGTTTCAGACACGAACCATAGTTGATAGTTTGGACTTCTTGAGATACAACAGTCAATAAATGTGATATTTTTGACAAATATGATTCAATAGTAATCTACATCTTGCCTATCATTGAGCATTTATTTTACTTCTGAAACACGTCGAGTGAAAGTGTACATCAAAAACGGGTACTATTGAAAACTAACTAGTTTTCAGTACTGCATAAAAAGTACTGTATAGTCCTCCCAATTCCTCCAAGCTGGGAGGACTAATCATTTCCCATGTTCCACTTCCGCACCGGAGATTCAAGATGGCGACGCCCATGCACAGGTTAATTGCACGCAGGCAGGCGTAAGTTAAATATTTATTTATTGATATTTTGTTAGAATTCTTTCTGTGTGTGGATTTAAAGTGTTAACTCAATTATTTTATGATATGGGTTACAGGACGCAATTGTGAAATATATAAAGACAAGAAATACCATGTTATTTGATTAAAAAAATTAACCGGCAGCAGTGTTTGAGTAGTATTGTGAATCACTCAGATTGAGTGCTGTTTGCGTATCAGTTTGCATAATGTCCTTTTTTTTTGGATTGGGAAACTCGGGAAGTAATACTGGAATTACAGTGTCTTATTTTGAGTTTGAACGTGGTAATGTATCGTCATATACAATGATACGGTGGAGATTTGGCGCGTGAGATGCTGTGTGCAGTAGATGTCTTCATCGTGCTTTTGTTTCACTCACAGAGAAGCTAACAAACAACATGTTCGATGTCAGAAGTGTTTGGAATTTGGTCACTGGACATATGAATGCACAGGGAAGCGAAAATACCTCCACAGGCCGTCGAGGACCACGGAAATGAAGAAAAAGCTGAAAGAGAATGAGAAAACACTGGCCATCATACCAAGGTAAATTCCAAATAGATTTATAGACACTGTAAACAACAGAGAACGCTTTTATTAAGCTATGTTATTTTTAAAAGTGAGTTACACGTTAGAATTTGGACCTCCCACTTAAACAAAATCTTATTTTTTGTGACCAAAAACCGTGAATACTATGCAGGTTCTTTTGTGTATTGTTTTCCTTACATTCTGGGTTCTGAGTGCATATTTTCAGTTCCCATTCCTGTGCTTAAAACTATGGTCTAATAATAATAATAACAACATAAGAAAAATATACATTTATATTGTTGTGTAGTATTTTATATACAACTATTTGCATTATACATTTAAAATGCGCACAACATAGAGGATCAGGCTCACAAAAATATATAAAAAGTATAGAATAATTTTTAGTAAAAGTATCCTCACTCAATTACAGCAGAATGATGTTTGTATTTCCTGTAGATTTGATGTATAATTCCATTGTTACATAATTTACAATAGTATAGTTTTTCATTTCTTTAAGACTTTGTTGCAAATTGTAAGCAGTGTTTTGACAACAAGGAAGATGCACTTGTTATAGCTTAATACACCAAATACTTGCCCAAGGATATTCTCTTTTTTAAATTTATCTTCATAGCATGAGTTGGTTGTGTCTCATTGTGGTGTTCATCTAATCTTGTAGGGATATTTACATGGTTGTTTTGAAGTTTGCCCTGTGGTCCACAGTACAGTTTAAGAGCATGGGAGAGATTTTCAAATTCCTAGTGTCTGAATCTTAATCTGTTTTTGCCTTAGTTTATTCACTGGTCACTCTGATGTGTATTGTGGATCTGTATATATTTAAGTTTAGCTACTTTTTTAAACACTGTAATTAGTGCTTTTCACCTCTGTCAAATCCCAGAGCATTCACCCCTGTTTTGATCACATTTAATGTGGTATTATTTTAAAAAATAACTAGTAGTGCCATCTAAAGGCTTCTGGTGTGTTTTAAAATAATTATATATATACATGTTTGAAAAAGTTTCCATTGAATTCTTTATTTAATAATAATCAATTGCATGTATATAGCTTTTTAAATCCCAGAGTTACTTATATATATGAAGGGACCCACTTCATCCACCAATGAAATATAGCACCCACTTGTGTGAGGCATGGCCACCATTATGCACCAGCAGCCTCATTATACAGCTCATTAGGTGGAGATGTGAAAAGTTATTTCACCATTTAAATTGAACAGAAGGTTTAAGTAGGCCAGGTTATGACCTTGAAAATTCTTGAGTGGTATTTTGCTAGGGCAACACAAATGGTGCCGTGGGGTTTGTTTAGGTCGGTAGTTATTAATGTTTGATAAATTCCTACCTGTGCTTGTTTATCATTTTTAACTTGATCATATAGGCAAGTTGAGTGGAAACGGCATATAGTTCCGTTAAGGAACAAGTAATTTATTCTATGCTGAAAAGAGAAGAGAGAAAGCTCAACATTTCGGCTGTGGAGCCTTCCTCAGGTGTAAAGAAGGCTCACACCTGAAGAAGGCTCCACAGCTGAAACGTTGAGGTTTCTCTCTTCTCTTTTCAGCATAGAATAAACCTATTACTTGTTCCTTTGCAGACTACGCATGCTGATGCAGCTACCCACCTCAAACACTTATAGTTCTTTTAGTTTAGATTGGAAAAAATATTGCTGATACAGGGTATTATAAAAAAAAATTGAAACCAGCACATCAATTAAAAGTATGACTCACCACTAGTGTTGAAGAGCTCTTTTTCAATGAAAACCGGAAGACATGGGTACCAAGGACTAAAAACCAGTGATTTAGATGCTTCTGAGCTTGACAAATATAAGCTGTATTTTATAGGTGCAAACAAAGAAACTTTAAGGAGTCATTTAGCTGTTCTATAATTTATTTTTTCTAGATCAGGCACAGAGGGCTCTTGTGAAAAGAAGGTAAAGAAGAAAAGGTATTTGGAATTTTTATTAACTTTCATGCACTCTCAAATGTAGTTTTGGAGTTCTTTTTTGGACAAGGTGTGTATGAGTTAGAAGGGATTCTCCAATAGCAATCATTTAAAAAAAATCCAGGTGTGTGTTTTTCACATTTCAGCTTACAGCTGTGAGCTCCATGACGTCAAACAGGAAAGAATGAGGAAATGTAGGAAGATTCCTCTGACCTGCCGACCTTAGAGCGACTCATCTTTCAACACACAACAGACAACACAGCCCCATTCTCTTAGGTTCAGTGTCATTTGGAGGCGAGGCACATTCTTTGCCATAAGCACCGCAAACTTGCAATCCTCCCGAGAGGTCTTAGGGTTTGCTGAGAGTTATTTGTAAGTTGGAAAAGTTCCATATTTGGTTCAGCCATCCATTTTCTGACCACTTTATCCAATTTAGGGTCATGGGGGAGCTAGATCCAGACTGCAGCTATTCCAGCAAGCAGTGGGCACAAGGCAGGATACACCCTGGGTGTCCAGTCACAAACATGCACACACTCACACCAGTGCCAGTTTTTCCAGAAGCCAACTAAGTAAATCTTTGGACTGTGGGGAGAACCTGGAGCACCCAGAGCAAACCCAGGCAATTGTGGAAAGAACATCCAAGGTCCACACAGATAACACCTTAGGTCTGGAATTGAACTCAGGGCTCCAGCACTTTAAGGCAGAAATGCTAACCACTGCATCACCATGCCACCCTCAATTTAATCATTTATTTAGTAATAATCAGTTACATTTACAGTTTTTTATCATATAGTCCCTTATATTGGTCCCTCATGGGATCAATAAAGTATCTATCAGGGTTTGACTAAATCTGCAAGTGAAATGCAGCACTCACTTGGGTAAAGCATGGCCACCATTATATACCAGCAGTCTCCCTACACAGCTCACCTTGAATGTGCTTGAATCAGAACTTTACAGTTTGATCCACTCAGGAGGCCTCTGCCATTATTTATATGTTGTTTGCGCTGAAGTCTCTTGCATGAACGCATTTGCTAAATGTCATTTTCATACCAGCTTTAAATGTATTAATGTCTCATACCCAGGACACAATTAAGACATTTAAACCTGTACAGTATATCTACGCAAATAAAATAATCCATGAGGCTGTGGGCATCTGCTAAGCAAATACTCAATCTGAAGAAATGATAATAAGCACTTATACAGCAGGCACTCTTGAAAAAAGAACCTGGGAATACAAAATAAGTTTTATGCCGTTTGTGTGTGTGCTAACGTCTTGCTTCCTCTTACACAATTTCGATGTGAAAGTGCAGTCTTGTTTCTTTTGCGACAGGTCAAAAGAATCGAGTAGCTCGAGCAGCAGCGATTCAAGCAGTTCATCCAGTGAATCCTCATCCGATAGCGACTCGTCCTCCAGCTCGTCCTCGGACAGCGACAGCAGCAGCGACAGTGAGGACAGCTCCAATTCGTCCACGTCCAGCAGTTCTGATTCCGATTCCGATTCCTCCAGCAGCACCAGCAGCTCTGATCAGGAGCCTCCTAAGAAGAGGAAGAAGAAGAAATAAGACCTGAAGCGGCACAGTTCCATAATAAGGATTCCAGGTTTTCTGCTTCTGTAACTCGGCAGTTGTGCTGAGCAGGCATTTCCTTGTATATACAGTGCAGTATAGTGCAGTTCATGTCATGTGCCTCTTGGTGTCACTCAGTCTGAAATGCATCTTGGGAGAGCCATATGGTTATCTTCAGAACTTCTGAAGGTTGTTTGGTTTGCTGGGACTACATGATCTTTCTGGTTCTCTTCTCAAGGACTATTTGCTTTTCCAAGTGGAAGATGGGTTGCAGATTTAAAGGGTTTTCCCGCCAGCTGGATGAATTACAGTTAAGTCTTAATATTGTGTATTTTTTCATGTTTCAGCTGCTACAACAAAAAACCCTTTTTAATCTTTTTAAATTACATATTAAAATTAAGGATTGGTAAATTTGGAAAATATCCATAAAAGCTTGTAGTTTATACAAGGAGTGGAATTATGATATACCATGCAATATTATTTCAACAGTATCAACATGCAAAGTGTTGTAATGAACATTGGTAAAAGGTTAACAAGCAGTTTTTGTTTTATTTTACTTTGTTCCTTATTACACACGTGAAAGGACAGTCACAGGTAATATATTTTTATTGTAGTTTTTCATTTTTATTATCCATTGGATCAGTGCAACTTGCATAGCAGTCATAAAAAAATAGAGGTTCTGTAGATTATAATGTGAAAACCAATGGGTGCTAGAGGCCATTGAAACACATTCAGTGGAGGTGTAGTGCATCTAAGACCTTTGCTAGTATTCATGCTGCACGAGGAGCCTTAAATTTGCTGGGTTCGTTCAAGCAGGGTCCATTACCCTGCTATTTTGTATAAAGTGTAGGTTCTATAAAATGAAAGATTATCATTTTTTATTGTAAAATAAAATGTGCTAAGTTTGCCGCTGCTCAGTGTTATGGAGTCTTTATCACTTTGCTAAGTGTGTCATGAAAGTATGCTATAAATGTAACATCTAAAACTGTGATAGGCTTTATTTTCATACTAACGTCCCACTTTTACTATTCTCCAGTTAAGGATACCATTTTTTTTCTTTGGTTGTTAGCTAGCAGCTATATAGCAAAGCTGCAGGTCAACATAACCAATGTAAAGTTACACATTATACAGATTTGGGTTGAGCAGCACGATCTATTCTTGGTTTAAACTAGTTCAAAAAGCTTGCTTTACAAAGCATGTGGTACATGTGGTCAGCAGCTATATATATAAGCCACAACTGGCAACCTACTGAAGTTAAGCAGGTGTGAGTCTGCCCAGTACCAGGATGGAGACCTCCTGGAGAAGCCATGGTTGCTGCTGGAAGAGGTGTTAATGGGACCAGCAGGGAGCGCTCACCCTGTGGTCTGTGATGGTCATAATCATGCTCTAGCAGGCAGATAATACAACTATTTGGTGTTTGGATTTGTATATTCTAATTAAACAGAACATTGAGAAACAATGAACACATTCAGTTACAAAGCCTGTAATGGTGTAATGCTGTTAGCTTTGAAAGCCAGTTATTTTTTAACTGTAAATATATGATTCTTGAAAATAGTTTTATTTTTTAATCTTTATAGTAATTTAAAATTGGTTAAAATAAAAATAGAACTATGCTGAGATACTGCATTGGTACCAATGTAGTTTTTGGGTGCATAATATTGTTTAAAGAATGATTAGTAAAAATACGGTTGCAGAGGATATTAGGAGTGTTGCGGACACGTAATCACCCTAACATACCATTTGAAAGCATAACCCATCATCAGTTGACAGTACAGGAAGGTGGCTTTAGTGGAGAAATGACACAACTGAGTCCTTTTATAACTGTTCTGTACAGAAGCCCTTTGATTTGAAGCTGAACATGAAACCTGAATAAGACGAGAGTTTAATGTAGATGCATATGTAACTTGTTTATGATAACTACCTACTATTTTTTTTAACTAAAAGGTTAGTGAAATTTCCATTTAGATTTCAATTTCAATTTAATACTGAGTGTTCTAATGGAATACACATTGATCACAAACTTTTTCTAGATCTCTTCGTCGTTCCTTCTCTTCCTCCCTAGGCTACCTGCCCTCCTCCCTTACTCAGCCAGCATTTCGTTTCGTCACGGCGATCTGTTCCAAGACCAGGCTTTCTAACCACATTCTATTCCTTTACTGTATGAATACAATATTTCTTAGATGTCATTTATTAAACTGTGACGCTATAATTAAAACCGCTGGAAACCCTTAAAATTCAGTTCTGTACTTAACAGAATGTACACGTTTTATTTTGAATGCTTGGACTTTGTGGCACATTTACTTCTTGTTATTAATAGATTACAAAGCTTGGCTGGAGTTTATACGATTTAAAACATTGATCGAAAACGGATTCTTCTTGGTCACATTTCTTTTTATCAAGTACTCCGTTACTTGCAGCAAGTTTTATTTTTTTATTTGCTTTGTTGTCAAATGAGATAAATCCGAAGATCACATACAGGGACATGGAGCTCACAGAATAGAGGAAAAGAGTGAAAAGTTGGAGGGACTCTAAGAGAAAGCAGCGTTCATGCCAGCATTAGGTTTTTGCTCTAGCGAAATGTAACACCTAATTCTTTCCATAAGAACAGTTCGTGCAAATAAATGCAAGCAAGTGCGATCTGAGGATATCATGGTCAATCCGCTCAGCCGCTTCGGTTTTTAATGCTCCTAATTTGAGCGATTGTGAGCTCATCATCCGAGAGACTCTGGTTTTGAAAACGTACTAAGAACATGCACGATAAGCAGAAAAAATGCAAATGATATGATAAATTACATTTTCCCCCACATTAAGACTTTTCATGTTGTGGTTTCTCAAAAGCATTGTGAAAAACAAACTACACCCACTTAAGTGCAGGCCATTGTGATTTAGTTTTTACATAACTCTTATGCAAACTTAAAGTACGGATTCAATCCTGTTGCTGCCACAGGTAAAACTGCTGCGTAGTACATGGGTTTTTACATGGGTTGTAACAAAAAAAAATATTGCCCAGCTGGAGAACATTGTCCGTGTAAAGTCCTCTAAAGGATTGAAGATAACATTTTTCAAAAGTAATTACTGTGGAAATGCATGTGCATTTTTAGAAAAATAAAGTGTGTGGATTTTGGACACTGATTAAATGTTTTTGGTGACATTTTGATGAATTGATCTTACACTTGAGCGCCTCTGGCTGCTGTATAAGCACTAATTCATCTCATTAGTGAGAGAGCTGATTGGGCACAGGCAATGAGGTGATTTAACCTGTTGGTTGTCAAGCCTGATTCAAATCAAGAAAAACACAAAAAGGAATCAATACACTCCGGTTATCAAGAGACAGCCCCCTTGTGCCATTGGTATATTTGAGGCTAGGTTTGGTCGCCACAAAATCACTTGTTGAGTTAGGTGTTCAGCAGCTTCTTAAGTGGCCAAGACGTTACAGCCAAACACAGTCAATGACTGGCCATAATCTGGGAGCTGAGACATCTCGAAGCAGGCAGGACACTCCAGAAGCTACAGAACCCTTCATTCCAGCCCTGCACCAATGCTCTCCGAGGAGGTGGAGTTAAAGGCTTGTGAAGTCGTCCTCTAGCTGTGCCTACAGGCCACTCCCCCCACTCTGTCTCTGTGTTTTTCTGCTACATTTAGGCACCACTGATCCAAGTGGTGCCTTTGCCAGATGAGCCACTGAAGGGTCATTCGGCTATTTGGGGATGCTGACTGAAGTAGCTGGCTGCCCAGACACCCTGCAGCTGATCTTCTGTCTCCTTGACGTGCTCCTTCCCTATCTGTGTGTACATTGGTGTAAAAGACCTCCCCCTTAAGACGGTAGCGCAATAGAAAAATCTGCACATACTGTGTGTTATCCCTACTTTGTCCTGCTAGTAACAGTGGAAAAACTCACACCCGGTCAGATGTGTTTGGCCAGTCCTCCAAATACCGTCTTCTTATTTTGCCAGTGGCTGAGGCAGCTGCGCTCGAACCTTTTACTCAGAACTTAGATACTTGTTAACATCTTCAGCCTGAATGGGTTCTTTGTTTTTGGCTATATAAAATCTCACCCTGAGATCTGCGGGACTCACTCTTCAGCGCACCGTGAGGGTCTGAACCAGACACGCAGACACCAGAACCAGACAAGCTTAACAGTTGTTGTCTGTGCAGGGGTGCAGCCGATTCCCCAGTTCCCTGGTACAAACGCACTGTGATTGTCTCATCGCCGCCCCCTGGTGGCTCCACGCCTTTTTCAGCTCCTAAACCTGGCTGTCCTGCTACAGTCCACTACCTCTCCTTCGTTCCCCACTGCTGCTCAGACCATCCTCCTCCTGCCGGCACCTCCTTCCCAAATCTTCCAGGGGCTTCTTCTCCACCAGGAAGGCCTTCCGCCCTCTTCCTGCTGAAGCAGGTGCCTGGATGCTGTTCAGGCCTGGGCACTGCCCCTCTCTTCGTGCCTGACCACTCAGGCTGACTGGTCTCCCCACACTCCCACTGCCACATTTCACTGAAATGCGATTTTGCTATTCTGTGTCTGTCTGACAATTTCTGTGTGAGTGTCAAGAATGAAGGATGCCCAAGATCTCCGATGTAAACACCAGCAGCATGGTGTGTGCACTCTATTTCCCTGAAGGAGGCAGCTCAGAAAAGAAACTGCAGGATCCTACACTCCACCCCACACTCTGCAATTAACCAGACTGCCCAATCTCTTGTAAGCTTCAATGTCTAATTCTCTCTGGGAGCTGTGCATGGAGAATTTCACACTAGAATTGGCTTTATCACTCTGCTCTCCTCCCCACTGATAGCTGATGTGTGGTGAGTGTTCTGGTGCACTATGGCTGCTGTCGCATCATCCAGGTGGGTGCTGTACACTGGTGGTGCTGAAGTGAAAAGCGCAACGTAAGTGTAAGGAATTATTATTATAGTCAATAGTAGCAATCAAAATATCTTGCATTGTTTCGGTTTTCACCCCAAAGCATCCCCAGATACTTTTACAAATAGTAAGGCAACCACATCATCCACCACTGAAGTGAAGCATCGACACACACTGGGCGACACACTCAAGCCATTCTGTGTCAGAGGTCGATCAGGTGAGGAGAGAAACTGCTTCACTAACTCAGCTGCGAAGAACATTAGGAAGCCCGAATTGGACAAGTCTATCCTGGAAGGAAGTTAGTTGCCATATTGGAAATTGTGCTCTAGAGGGGATTGCACCGACTGCTGGTCGAACAACCTGGTTTCCTCAGTGGTCTCCACTCCAGTAATGACGGGGCCAAGTCTTGCCTAGCTTCTGAGAGCTGGTGAGATCATGCTGGAAGGTGCTAACGCAACATACCAGTAAGTATGACGAGAGCAAGCTTGGCAACTGAGCACTGTCTACCGTAAAAAGCACCCACGCCATATTTTGTGTATAACGCAGCCGAGTCAACGTTTCACCACACCGTGAAGCAGCTAACCTAAAGTCTCCTATCTCTCCCCAGCACAAACACACAAAGGCAAAAAAAAAAACCGGTACCAGACTTGACGATTTCACAGTCAAAACGGCAAACTCAACTGTGTATACCTCAAGTCCCGCCCTACAGTCCGAGGCGCCTTCCGGGCTAACGTCTTTGACATTATAATCGATGGACAGCAAGAGCTGCAGGGCAGCAGATGGGCTTCCACGCCGCTGCAAGGCAGATTTGTGCAGTCGCAGTCTTGCGCGGAGCGGTCACGTGACCCCGGGCCGCTTCTGCCTGGCTGGTTCCCAGCGGCTGCAGTGAGCGGCGCGGTCACGTGACGCTGCCCAGACACGGCAGCTCGCCGATCTGACTGCTCCTTCATCGCACTGAAGGGCTGTTGGCTCCGTAATTTATTGTAAAAATGGTTTGAGGAAAAGAAGGCGAGTCGTCTGTCGCTGGTAACGTAGACTTTGCCGCTCCTGGGGGGGTAGGGTATTTTATTCTTTTATTATTATTTATTTCTTTATGTAGTGGGAGCGCTTTGGTTGTATTTTTTGAAACTGGAAAGTGGAAAAGACAAAAGGCTTTCCATTACCAATGGTTTGGGCCTAAGGAAGATAGCAGAGGTAAGCGGATTAACTTTTTTTAAAATTAAATGTCACAGTTGCACCTTTATTTAATGTTATTTTGCGAAGAAGTCAATAAAATAAAAGATGGAATGATTCAGAGGTCATACGAATGCAGCGAGCAAGTTGATGTTTGGATTGTAATTGCTACTGAGCCTAAATTAATCTTTTTTGTACGTATGTAACCCCTAGTGGTATTCAGGCCATACAAATTGAGAATCAACCACTTACAATAAAGGCAGAAAAGTACATTATACAAAAGATTACTACTAATACTGAGTTATACATTGAACTTTTTGACTTGAACAATTTCCTAATAAAAATGTAAATTAACCACTTCGGGCTTCGTACGATGTGTTGTCTTAAGTGTTGTTTTTTTATTATTAAAGCAAAGCTTGTAATACGAGGAGGTGTGCACTATTATTCGAATTTCTGATGGATTGCTAAAGCTGTAGATCTACATGTACGCCGTTGATGGACTGTCCAGTTTTTTTTTCAGAATAAAATCTTAATTTTTGTTGAAGACTTCAGAATTAAAGGGTTATTTAGTACACTTTTATTTAACCGTATATGACGTGTTGCTAGTCCTTCATATGCTTTGGAACAATCAATATTTTTCTGTATGTAAGCAATAAATTGCGATTGTCAAATGACGTCAGTGCTTTGTTCTCGTCACTGCCAAGGCAGTGACTGAAGCAACACAAGTGTAGTCTTACGCTGGCTTGTGTCTGCTTGTTTTCAGCTGATGAACGTGCTTTTTGCACGACTTACCTATTGTTTTTGTTTATTAATATGCAATATCAATCAGTTACGGAATGCATAGTGTATGATTTTGGAGCTGAAATCAAACCCTGTTTGTACTGATACCTTGATTTTTGTTCGCACGTCGAACCTTTGAATAGGATTTGAACTGAACCTTTGCTTCATCATGGTGTTTTGAAGTAGACGGTTTTTATTTCAGATATTGCCTTCCAATCATGGACGCTCGAAACTTTCTAGTTTTCCTCCTGTCCGACTTTGCATATGATTGATATAATGAAGATCATCCGATTCTTAGACACTTGTCGTGTTTTATCCTGAAATTCAGACTGTAGTGGCACCAGTGGGCCAGTGAGCCGGATGAAGGAACAAAAAAGTCGTGCACGACTCATTCGGTATGGTGTAGTTCAGCTCTTTTTTTGGTAACGGTACAGGGTGTTCTGTTATGCGCAGGTCGTTCTTCCCCAATGCATTTAGAACAGACTGTTCCGAAGTTACAGGTAAAAGCTGTCGGTGGAGCTGCAGACAATACAGGCAGATTAAGGTAACCTTTATTTAGGGGATGTGGGACAGGAACACACGGTTCACTGCCAAACAAAGGATCTGCACCTGAAGCTGTGTGTTCTTTGTCATTTAATTCTGTGAGGTCAGCAGTAACGTTGTTTAGTCCGTTTCTTGACTTTTCCGGTCTTGACACTGGACCTGAAGGCCAGAAGCATGGCTAGTATCTTAGTAGTGCCGCCTGTGGTTTCGTAGGGAAGATCTGATGTCTGGTTTGAAAAGTTGAAGTTGTGTGTGTGTGTGTGGGGAGGTGGGGAGGTGGGGGGGGGGGGGGGGGGGGGTGATATCATGTTCTATCAATTCTGTCCCCAAGGATATTGGAGTCGGTCCCCTTCCTCGAATGCTTTCAAATCCAAGCTTGGAACCTCCTTCTTTTAGAAAGGCTTTTATTTAATTAGTGTCTGTCTGCCCCTTGCCTCCTCTGCTGCATTCTGAAACCCTTGTTTTTTAATTGTGCTAATTTTATCATCTCCTTGTTGACGGTTTTCTTCTTACTGTGAGAAGCTACTTTCAAAGGCAGCTTATAAAATAAAGGTTATTATTATGTCCTGCGATTCGTAAAAGCTACCTTTTCTTGTTTGGCGTTAGTCCCCATGCAATGAAAGAGAAATAAAAGCGTGCAATAACACTACGTTTCTTCTTTGGAAGTTGCACAATGTTCAGTAGATATTTTGCAGTTAAGGACTTTTTCCCAGGCCTCTTATAGCAAAGGCCATACTTTCACCTGGCCGGTGGCGAGCAGATGATACTAATAGGTGAGAGCAGCGTTTTTGAAACTTGACCAGACTATAGTCACTGCTGTTGACAGTGCCTGTTTACTTTTAATCCTAATGCCTTGTTTGCAAATGTAATTTCAACACAACATACAAATAGAAATACACTTCTTTGACTTTGCAAATGGATGACATTCTGTGCAGCTAGCTGACTTGTTTCACACGAGGAAGCCATTTTAAATGCCACAGACGGTGGGGGAGGGGTGGTTATAAGAATTAGTCTTGCTGCATAATTATTTGAAAACGCTGGTGCTTGGCTTGCTGTATGGTAGATATCATCAGTGTTTTAAAGGCTCTACGTTTTACAGGAAACGTGGTTTTAGTTTACTAACAGTGCTGTAGGACTTTCACCTATGGCAGAAGAGAAGATTAATATAAAGCTAATCAGTGTTTTGGTGTATTCGGGGTGTATTGTGAGATTTTGTAGTGAAAGGAAAACACTAACACTTTGCTCCAAGGACAGTAGTTTAATCCAAGAGTTCAAAAAGATTCCAAATTCAGAAAGAAGACTTAAAGTGGCGTTTTGCATGTACTTGTCTGGCTGTGTTTGCCTACCTCTTACTTCCTGTCTGTGACTTTGCTTAACTGTTGCCTTTCTCCGTACACTTAAACAGAAATTCACTGCCGCCAGTAAAGGTTTAACACGGAATAAAAATTCCTTGTGAAATCACAGCCTGTACTAAAATAAATATGCAGTTAAAAAGCTAATGAGACCAGTTTCTGATTGGAATTAATGAGAGATGTGTGTGCTGTTAACGTTACTGTAAGTTTACCTTGGGTTTAAAGTCTTGCAGATGGTGTGTCATCTAGAGACCAGAAAAACCAGTTGTACAGTGCTGGTGTTAATTTGGGAAAATAAGGACTGGATTGGCATCATTCCTGAAACATTCAGGTGTGCAATTTGTGCTAGAATGAGAGAATAAAACCAACAGTTGAGGTATTGTCTTTTAAAATATGCATGGCAGATTCTTGATTTAAGTCTTAATTATTCATTGGCAATTAGCCAACGATCACTGTAAACAGTAAAACCGTGTGATCCTAAGTAGCAGGCTCTAGTATCTGGTTGCGTTTCCCACAGCTCTTTTACCTGAAAAACGCTAAGGCTAGTAAAGTACTGAAATGTTCATATTTACAAGTCCCTGTGGGTAGTGATTAGCATAGTCATTGTTAGCGTCAGTTTGCAAAGAGAACACAATCAATTAAACTTGAATTTCATTTGTTTCAAGAAGACCAGACACGATGGGATTAAAGTACAACAGTAACTGCAGGGTGTGGTCTTCCCTTATCGTAATTGGGATTGACAGCGAAGCCGTTCATTTAGGTTAGGAGCCAAGTGCACACAAGATCAAAAGGTCTGTATGGGTTCTTGATATTTTAGTTTAATTTTTGTAGTTGTCATTTTGCACTGTCTGACCGCAAAGTGAATTTCAACTGCATTCCCCACCTGATCTGTATGATTAGTGATCATCTAAAACACCATGAGTCAACAGAGCAACACTGGCATTTTGTTTTAACAAGGAATTTACTTTTGCAGCACTACTGAATACTATAGCGAAGCTGAAATTCTGTTGCTATCGGAAACTTTTAGAAAGCAGTGGCATCCATTGTTTGCTTGATGGTATGATTGCATTTGGAAAGTGATGCTTAAAATGGAGAAGCTTGCAGCATAATCTCCATTTATGTTTTTTTCATTTCAGTTATGATACACTCTTGAAATGAACTTTTTTTCTAAACAGTTATGCATTTTATAGTAACAAACCGACACTTCATTTGAGAATACATTGGGTTTTCTTTGCAAAATTAAAACATAACAGTTTCCTGTTGGCTTTTAGCTTTAGTGAATTAGAAATATCTGATTTTGGAATTTGCAGTAGAAAACAAGTAGTTCAGTCCAACAAAGAATTGGTGTCGTCTAACTCAAAAGAGTACATACCATTGAGAATTTGATATTGCAGACTCTGATAATCCAGAGGCTAATTTAAATAACTTTGTATAGTTTTGAAAATATTGCAGTTAAGATACTGTATAGTTTAAGTCTTGCCTCCTGGGATTGGCGTTGAACATTGGTGAGGGAAACGTTTAGGTTACTATTTGCAGTTCCCAGTGTAAGATAGATTCCAGTGTTCCAAAAATAAACTGTCCACCTGTTTGTAAAATTGCCCTGCAGTGACAGGTTTAAGACTACAAAAAACTTTCAACTTGAATGGCTCGCGGAGAGAATCGCCAGGAAACGGTCCTCTGAATACCTTTTAAGAAAATAACCCAAAGGTTTCTATAGAAATGTATAGGTCATTTATAGGTTATTTCCCTTAGTGGAAACTGTTAACATGAGTGCAGGAACAGCTATTACAGATGTGTTGCATTTACGTTGTTTTAATTTCCAGTGGAAAACGAAATACACCATGTATTAAGTGCACAGCAATCAAAGAAAGTGTTCTACATGTAAAAAATTGTGTACAGCTTAAGAGCTGTTCTAGATCGGTATGGTTATTGAATGCACTGCTCATTGCACACCTAGAAATGCAACTAGAATGCAACTTGTATGCCACTACATTAGAAGACAGAAATAGCTGAAGAGGAATACACGTTATAGGTATTACTTCAACTTCGGGTCTTCCATTTGCATATTCAAGTTTATATGTAGGCAAAAATATAAGGAGTTAAGAGTAAAAGTGCAACCCCAGATACAAGTTGAGTTTTTGATGTTCCCCATTTGGAATACTGCATTTGTATAGATCTAGAAAATCATCTACTTGTCTTGGAACAACTATTCAGAATAGCAGTATTCTGACTAGAACTGGAGTCTTACCTGCATGTAGAGGTAGTGCCTGTCTTCCTAAACATGAAAACTTCTGCCTTTAAATCTCTGTAAATATTCACAAACTTCTACTGAGCAGTAAAATGATTTGCAAAGGACTGGTGTTGGCAGAAATGCTGATTCTGATTTTTGCCGACAGTGGAAAGGAAGTTGAAGACTTGTTTTATGTTCATTATTTTGTGTGTTTGTGTTCTTTATCCAGTTTGTTTTAATATAGTTAATTGAGTAAGAGTTACACTAAAAGATAAATGTCTGTGAGTGTATGTGGAAGCACAGCTCTCAGGTAGCGTTTTTTAGGATTTCTTCCAACGGACAACTTCACCGTTGTTGATTCATGTTAGTTGTTTTAAAGCAAAGTTGCCTTTGAAAACTATTCTGCACTTGATTATCATGTAAACTATGGGTGTTCACCTGTTGACATGACATTTGGATGAAGCAGAAGTACTTAAAACACTCTTTCTGTTGTCCTCATTTGACTCTCCAGTTCCTGGTTTTATTTGCATTTCAAGGGCACAGAAACAACAATGCAAACTGACCATTTGTGCATCGGCATGGACTTTCCAGGGGTGGCATTGGGAAAATTTTTCCATGTTTTTTTTCTTGAAAAAACAATTCTATGTCGTGGTACTTCATGATTTATTGAGTGTGTGGTGCTGTGACTTTACTGCAGGATATGTAATAGCAGGAAGATGGCAAAAACGGTTTCCCAGGTCATGATTTGCATCTTTTGACTCTTCTTTAATAATTCGATTGATTTTAATGAGATCCTGTCAGAAGAATTACATTTCCATCCAAGGTGGCAGTAGATTGTGGAATATGGATGATGAAACACAGGGCTGAATTGGTCATAAACTGTCCCCTGTAAGAAGACACTGGCACATATGCCATTGGATAACTCCATACTGCAGTGTAGCAGAGGTAGAAATAGACATGCTTTGCATAAATAAAAGCCTAAATTGTCATAAAAACATAAGACCAATTACAAAGAAGTAGAGTCCCTTCAGATCATTTTCTGTCATCAATTTCTGTTTTGTGCATGCTAGCTAGTTCATTTTGTACTGTTCTGGAGAAATCCTCTGGTTTGATTTGGTCACGCCCTTGAGTATTTTCAGTATATGAACCAGGTCCCCCATGTTTTCTAGTCCTTTTAATTGTCTGGAGCCTTGACAGATTGTTAATGCTAATTAATGCTATGTTTTTCACTTCTGTCAGTTGTGTTTCCAAATGCAGTCAAGAACAGATGATCAGAAACATACAGAAATTTGGAAAGGAAAAGGGGGTTGAAAAATTGCAAAAACATTTCATGCTGAAGGAGCAAGTGACACAACTAAATGTTTCATTTACAGTTCCTATCTGTGTTATTTGATGTAGTGTGTCATGCAGTATACCTTGCAGCAGTGATTTTGATCATTTTTCATTTGTGAGAGAAGTACACTCCATGCAATATTATTCTGTAGAACTGGGTCCCTCATGGACCTTGTGTCCATTTTCACTTCAACTTCTTCTTTGCGTAAGAAGCAAGTACATAAGATCTACTTTTGTCATCTGTCCCAGTTAAACAAATTCAAACTGTGCAGTAGTTAAGGGATTTGCTGAGAGTACGGTCGTCCGTATTGTGTAAAGGTTGTTTTGGGTCGTTAAAATCATACTGTGTGCCTTTGTTCAGCTGCTTATAGATATGCCCTCCGATCTGGCCGACTTGAAAACAGACGCTGTCTCTTTAAATAAGTTTCTTCTGGTCTGTGTATTGCTCTAGGCTGTGGTGAGGGAGGGCGCTAGCTGGTTGCGAGGAAGGTGCTGATTGGCTAGAATGAAGTAAAAGCAAACACGTCACGTGGAGGATAGGCTCAGTGGGATAAAATAACATCTCCTTATATGGAACAGGATGGACAGTTCCACTTGATGGAAGAGGTAAGTTTCGTCTTTCCTCAAAGAGCCTTTCCGTGCCTAGATACACTGTTTCATTGGAAAGAAAAATAAACCATGACCTTAATATTTATAGTTAACTAAAAATATTTAATATTTGGATACAATCTTTGGGAATGTAGATTCGTATGGTTTTCATTTCATTGTGTGACATTTCCGTTACCCAGTTTCTGGGTTGTAATTTGTTAAATTGTGGCACTGTTGTGTGGACTTTTGAACAGCCACACGGGGCTTGACGTGATCAAAGTACACACTACAGCATGTCTGTTTGTGAGTTTGTTTCGAATCCTGCAGACGCGCTGCGAGCCCCTTCCCCCTTCAGAAAAGTAGCAGGCTCTTCACTTCAGCTATTGTCCCTTGCCAGCCTCCCTCCCCCCACCCCCCTTCTGCTAGTTCGAGTGGAATCTCCCGTGTACGAGCTGAAACCTCCCTAGCCTTTAGATTTAGCTCAAAGCAAATAATGTTTTATCTTTAATAACAAGTCGTAGATACAGGTTGTGAACTGAGCTCTTTTTTTGCGTTTTTGTACACCTGGAAAACTACAGAACAGAACATTCTGGGATTCTTTTTATCCTCTCCAATGATTCACTGTTTTGAGTCATGGCCTCTCAGTCAGGGTAAGCAAAAGAACAAGTTTTTTTTTTTGCAGATGGTTGAAATAATAATATTTACATAGCATTTTGGAAGTTGTTCCGTTTGTACTTCTAGATAGTTTGAACTTTTGATCTGTTTTAAATCCTGAAACTGAATTTTAAAGTTAATCCTTTAAGCCACATTAAAACAAGGTCTGGGATTCTTTATCTGATCAAGTGCTTAAAGTAAAACACCCCTTTTTTCCTGCCAAAATTCATTTGCTGATTTTGTTTTTTCTGTGGTCATGTAACCAATGGCCAGCTGGGCTTTGCAGCCAGCAACTTCCGTTCCATTTTCTTCCATAGAAAACATTGATTTTTTTACACTTGTGTGGTGTCAGCATTAATGAATAAACTGCAATGAAAACGGTTTTGATCCACAAATCGAGCAAAGTCTGAATCAGGCTCTTCAGAATGATAGATGATTTAATGAAAAACTGTATTGTTAGCATCATAGTTTCTTTTGGGCTTCCTTATTTTCATGTTGAGGTATTTTGATGATGAAGTGGATCCTTGAGTTTCAGTCGTTAGTAAGAAATCAACTTTAAAATGAGTGAAAGTCTTCTCTACCTTTATACCAGATTTTGATACTTGAGCTGGTAGCGTTGTTAACTGTAGTTTTACGGATTCAGAGTTACAGTTGTTGTTTCTGGGGTGCTGTCTGGGTGGTGTTTGCATGTCCTCGCTATGTTCGCATGGGTTTTGTCCGGATGCTCAGGTTTCCTCATAGAGTCCCAAAACAAGTAGGTTAATTTGCTTCTGGAAAAAGTGGCCCCGGCGTGTGAGTGAGTGTGCGTTTGTGTCTGCAAGTGTCCTGCAACGGACTGGCGTCCCATCCAGGGTGTATCCAGCCTTGTGTCTGTTGCTCCCCAGGATAGTTTCCAGCTCCCCCCATGACTCTGAATTGGATGAAGTGCTTAGAAAATGGATGGATATACGAGATATCCTTGAAAATGGAAGCTGCCAATTTTTCAGTATCCCCATTAGAATTATGGTCTCGAGTCAGAAATTAAACTGACCTTAATTAGAAGAAAATGATTTTTCCTGTGATTTGTATGTGTACAAAATGAGTTGAATGGAGAACTTGGATTCAAAGAAAATGTTCATAGTTTCTTTTGGACTGCAGTTTATTTTATGAGGAGGGAGCCTGAAAGCAAATACTCTTCATGAGGCGTATGTTTAATGGGTGGGATGTGTGGTTGCTTTAAGGTTTAGAGTGATAAAACCGTGCCTGAGTGTCTGTTACTTCGGTGCTGGCCTGCCAGCATCAATTGAAAACAACTTATTCAGCAGTGAGAACTTTCGAGTATCACTGTGCTGGTAGGGAAGAGAAACTTCAGAAGAAACCTTCGTATTTTGTTGTGTACTGACAGAATTGCTGCTACTATGGGCCTACTACTCTGGCAAAGCCATAGCAACACATACAGTAACATGGAGCCCACAAATTCAACAGTGAGTTGCTCATATGAAGATGTGTGTCCTACAGTATGACTTTTCAGCCCTCCAAAATAAAGTGCTCATCACAAGCTGCACACGTGTTCACTTCTTTGCTACACTTCATTGTGTTTTACAGCACAAAATAACAAAGGGTGTAATTCTCACATTGAGTGTTTTTTTCTGGATAATGCAGAAATATTGGTCAATATTGGGGAAAATGCACTTCCATTTACAATTTACAATTGCTTAGCTTTCACTTTTGTTAAATTAACTATTTCAGATGCAATCAATCAATTGTGTTTTTAAAGCTTCAGTATATGAAACCAACAGTTTACCACAATATTTTTACATGAGATGAATAATTGGGCTAAGGTCAAGTAACAATGTGGGAATAAAGGATAGATGTAATTGGATACATTTTTAAGGAGACTCCCTCTTCAGTCCAACATAAGCCTCCATTTTTTTGTTTGTTGCACTTAGAAAGCCTTAAGACATTTATACAGCCCTGGCTTCTAGCCATCCAGATCCTGATTGTCGTCTTGTTCTACTCCTTTGTAAAATAATGAGTGTGAGCCCTGTGGGTGATGGAGAATGGTAGAGTGCTAATTTGACTATTGATGCACTAATGAAATGAAGAAAGCTTGATATTATCTACTAGACTGAGAAATAGTGTGTTCTCAGGTGGAACCTTTTAATTGTCTGTTTCTTAAAAAATAGTTTGACCTCATGCTTGTTTGATTAATGATTCATTCTGTAACTAATGATTGTGAATTTGTAGTTATACTGTTTCCAGATGTTCAGCTGAAAGTTATGGACCTTACATTACAGTCGATGCAGATACTCTAATTTTGACTCTTAAGAGTCAAATGTAAGCTAAAGTGAACTTCAGTGGTAGTGAAGGAGTTTGTTGTATCTTTTGCAGTTCAGAATTTTTTTTACTAATATTGAAGCTAAACTCTTTTTAGGCTAACAAGAAAGAAAGACATTAAACACTATATGATGTGAATTTGACTCTCATTATGAGTTTGAATATACTGTTGAATAAATCAAGCTAACATAAGAGTGCTTTATAATCTAATTCTGCCCTGACTTAAAATATGCCTTGAAGAACTGAAGCTGAAAGGCTGGCTTTTCATCAAGAATATATTCATTTTAATTAAGGTGATAAAAAATGCTGACTCTTGGTAAAATACAAGCTGCTGGTTTGAGGTTTGTCTGAGGAAAATAATCATAGTGAATCACATTTGCAAAAATTACAGTGCCAGTAGTGGGGACTGCACAGTTCACACATTACACAATCAAAAATATCTGATTGGAGTGTTTATGGTCAATAAAACTTTCCCAAGTTATAGTTTTTGAAACAGTCATCATTCTTGATAATTGTCTTCTAAATGCGAAGCTTGTAATTCCTATCTACTCTGTGATTGAAAACTGAACATTGCAGTTAAATTCAGCTATTGAAACAATTAAATTGAGCTATTGAAACAAAATGCAGCAATCACGCAAATTCAAATTTAGAAGTATTAACTAATGGTTATAAATGTTAAAAATGTTTACTCTTAGTTAATATTCCTTTTTAATTGTAGATGTTTAGGAGACTGGTGATTTGTGAGTAGAACTATCCTTATACCATAGGATTTGAAAATGAATCACTGTAGTACTGTCATCTTGCAGTTCCGTAATTATTCCTTTTTGATTATGGTATGAGGTGGTATTAAGTGCTTTTATCCTTTCATGAAATTATAGATAGAAAAAACACAATGTGTTATAAAAGGTGCCTATGTTACTGTCCTTTTGAATTTTGTTTTCATGGTAGGTGGAGACCCATCCATCGGACTGACTTGCTAGTTACATGGTCAGGGCTCGAACTTCTAACTTTAGGCTCGCTGAATTCAGCCTGCCTTTGGGACAAGTGCCTTACTGGTTGAGCCACTCCTAAGCACCCCCTATAAAAAGTTAAATCTCATACCTCACAGTTTAAGTGCTGGTCGTTGTAAATGCAGATTGAGTATCTCTTTATCTTTGTGGAAATGATCTTCTTTTCAAGCTGCACCTCTTAACTTGAAATTCATTTTCTTTTGGAACCTAGCCTTCTGGCTTGTGTGTTACATTTGGGATTTTTGGAAAGATCCATTGCTTTCTCAGTTAAGTGTGCAGTCGTTCATCAGTGCATGTGAGTTTGGATATGTTTTAGTGGGTGGGAGCTGAATCTTTTATTTTACAATGGTACAGTAACACAAACTGCTCAGCTTTATTTTGTGCTTTCTTTTGGTTGTGCACTGTTTTGGAGTTTTATTTAGGAACAGGTTATCTGTGCAGTGTTTCTGTATCTGACCTAAACCTATTGTCCATGCCAAGCAGAAACCCAGCATCTAGATATTTTTGTAAATTCAAGAATGAGAAAAACAGCAAAATAAGTACTTTTCACATTCTTTTTAAAGCCATTTTTCACTTTCAAATGATTTGCTCCTGCTGACATAAAAAAGAATGTTATCTCAACAGGATTTATTACAGTAGTTCATCATTAAGGGATGTTCATTCCTTTCATACCAGTGGTATTTCAAAGGTTTGCCTTTGCTGCTTTAGACTATAAAATTGTGCTTGTAGATGTCTATGTCTAAGCAGCCATTTTCAGCATGGTTATTTGGCTGAGTGAGAATTTCCTGATTTGTATTGTGTGTAGTTGGAGACAAAAGCCTGCCAGATTTTAATATTACTTGTAAAGAAACGTTCCTAATGTTTCTAATTAATTTCACAGGTTATGGATTTCACACAAATCCATTATGTAGCTACTAAAACTGTACCTTATATATTAAGACATAGTTAAAGCCATCTATGGGCAGTTATATGACAGAATTAGTAGCAGTTATTTCTTACATTCCCATTATTATGGTTTTATAGCATTCATATTTTCATATTTTTTACAAGGGACGATAAAGTCCATCCACTTCCATAAGTTTGTCTTTAAGAGCTCCTGAAAGCCTTGAACAGCAAAGGTATTCATTTCGGGTGCAGGTGGGGCTTTGTGACCTAGTTTTGACAAGTTCAAGCCAGCTGTGACCGCAGTTCTCCAAAGCAGCAGCGCATACTTGGCTCAGCGCCGCCAGGGGGCTGACTTCAGCCCCCGAGCTTTTATCAGCTTCCAGTGGTGCCATAACTGAGGGACATACTTCTCCTCCAGTTAGTGCCGGGCTTTCTGTACAGCGCTGTGGCATGCAACGAGTGAAACTTGGAGCAGCATGGTGGCCAGGTGTGTCAGAGGAGCCCTTCTCCTGTATAATAGATTCTGAATTAAGGCCGAAGTGTTTTTGAACCTACTCCCAACTGTTTGAGAAAGGTATTAGGCATTATTCCTTGGTGTTTATATGGTAATGTGACTGTTAAGGGTCAGATTTCAGCTCCAAAAATACGACTCAATTGGGTATGTGACTTGATTTTAGTTAGGCGCTTTTCATTTAAAAAAGCATATTGTTATTCTTATGCTGTCTAAAATTGTGCAGACGTTAGATACAGTAACTTTTTGTAGAGACCTAGTTTGGCTGATACCATCCTCTTTGCATTTTGGGCTTAGTGGAACAGAAAATTCAAAACTGTGCGTGATTGCTTCAGCATGACCTTGGCCCAGATTAAATGAACTCTTCAACCCACTCACCAACAGCAAATTAAGAAAAGTACTTGAAAATGGGTTTATGGCTGTTAATCAGTCTGCAGTTACTGCCCAGAAGAACCTTGCCAACAAACTGGGTGTAATTTGCAATTGTCAAATGGGTTCATGTTTGGATTTTATCTGGGCCTTGGAGTATTTTTTCATGAAATGTGCGTTAGAAATGCTTCCTGGGTCAGTCCTCACTGACCTGTTGCAAACTATACTACTATATGCACTGCAGAGTAGCATACAGGGGTAAAACAACAGTACTCATTGCTGTTCATTTTCCAAGCCACATTCAGTTGTAGCTTTGGCTCTGTTATTTGTGTAGGAATAGGGTATTAGGAGTCTGGATCTTATTACGAGTTTTTAGAACTTGTTTTTCCTTGTTCTATTTTTGAATGTTGCTTTTTTTCCAGTACTGATGATGAAGATGATTTTGGGACACAGATGCATTAAAAAAAAAAGGTAGATCTAAAATGAGGAACCTGTAAGTTGTTCTGCACACTTAGTGATTCTGTCTTTGTTGTTAGCAACATGAACCGTGAAGACCGGAATGCGCTCCGTTTGAAAGAAAGGGAAAGGCGCAATCAAGAAATCCATCAGGGCGGAGAGGCCTTTCCAGCTAACTCCCCTCTCTTTCCTGAACCTTATAAAGTTGTAAGTTTTATTTTGTTAATTTTTCTTTGCTTTTTTGTAATTTACATTTTGCTTAACACGAGCTGTTATTAACTTTGAAAGATTCACGTCATTTTGGAGAAACTGGTGCCCAGCGGATGAAAGATTTTTAGTTCCTTGCGTCGCCACAGTAGGTACAGTGAGAGGATTGCCTGTGCTGAGCACACGCCCCTAGAAGAAAGTAGTGACCCGTTTTCCGCAGAGGAACTAGGAAAGTGAATGATTAATTTGCCTTGAGCAGTGGGTTCAGCGCCCTTGCTTGTATTTGACTGGCCCGTTGAGTTGTTGGCGAGGCAACTCTCTTCTCAGTCTCAGAAATTTGAGTCCAACGCTATCATTTCAGCTTAGGAGGAGGTAAGTTGTTGCTTTCAGCGTGAGATGTGAGGGAGTTCTTTTGAGCCTGCGCAATGATTAAAATCAAGAATTGGCTGGCAGGGAATGGGCACAAGGTCGTGGTGAATTAAAAAAAAGCTGTTTCAGCTCATTGCTCTCCACCATAGAAGTGGGGCAAACAGCGAACACTAAAAGGTTAGCTGCTGCGTTCTTGCAGGTCAGAAACTGGTGAAATGGCATGTCGTTATTTACCAGAAAATGTTCTGCCTCTTCAGTCATTGTGATTTGCCTGGTTCGGAGAAACTTGTTTTAACTTCAACTTAGTCTGCGCACATCATTCTATTATGTTCATTTTTCTGCGGTAGAACTGCTTTCGTTTGTGTTCTCTGCTCACATTGCAAGCTTAGTAATTTGTAATTAATGTTTACTTGGTAGTCTGCTTTGGTGGAGCACCAGGGTTAAATTAATTAAGCTCTTGTTAAATGAAATCCTCTTACAAAAAAGTACAGACTTGCTTTTGAAATTCAGCTGAAGTTTGTTTCTCCTAAATCCAGTAACCACCGATTCAGTGTGATCTCTGGAACCATTGTTTCAGTTTAGGAAATTTGGAGGGCATGCAGTATCGTATGTAGGCTACTTTCCTCTGTACTTTTTCTTGCTTAATCTGATACTGAAAGTTTCATCATAATATAACAATACATTTCCTGGAAATGATATTCTATAATAAACAGTTAAGTGCAGCTAAAAGCTAAGGAGGTATTCTGAACCAGTAGTTTGAAATGCATCATTTCAACTTTAATGTTGAAAAGTGTAGTAGTTTCAGGTAAATTCCATGAAGGTATTTATGAAGTTAAGTTAATGCTGGGAAATATTTTTCCCTGTTATGTATTTTGGGAAAAAAAGAAGTGACATAGTACAGTTGTATTCTGTTAAAAGCCAAAAGAAAACAGAACGGACATACGATAGATATTGGAAATTTTCATCAGTCCTGTGTGCTTTTCCAGTAATGGACAAAATCTTAATCTTAAAAGATCTAGATTAGCTGTTGTTTTTGGAAACAGTGACAGTCCTCTGGGGGAATTCATTATTCCTATTTTTGCTGGTAGTTTGACAGGTAATGGCCGTAAATTTTTTAAACCAAGAGGAACAAAGAATAAAATTGAATATTGGTGCAGAGACGTTGCTTCATGTTTTTATCTTGGGGGTGGGAAGAAAAATGATGCCCTTCAAGAAATCTTGATATTTTTTCTTTAGCTCTAATTTAGTACCATATTTTGTTGACATAGTGCCTAAAGAAAGTCTACACCCTTGATTTCTCAGGTTGCACTGCTGAAATTCCAGACAGCTGACCTGCCTCTTCCCCAATGTGTTTACCATGGTTCTTTCTTCTTGACAGTCCAGCAAAGAAGATAAACTGTCCAGTCGCATCCAGAGCATGCTTGGTAACTACGACGAAATGAAGGAGCTGATTGGAGACAAATCTCTGCAGAAGTACATGGGACTCCCCCAGCCTGCTGTGCCCTCTACCCCCGAGGAGAAACCCAACCAGACCTTTTTCGCCGAGCAGCAGCGTGGCAGTGGCTCCAGTCACAGCAGCAAATGGACTCCCGTAGGGCCTGCCGCCAGCACCTCCTCCTCCCAGTCGCAGAAGCGGTCTGGTTTACAGAGTAGCCACGGGAGTGGCCAAAGGACTACCGGCAGTGGTGGCGGCGGCGGCAGCAGCAGCCAAAGACACGAGCGGGACTATAGCAGCAGCAGCAACAGTGGCGGGAATAGCCAGAAGAAGAGCAAACATGGATCCGATCACTCCAAGTCTCACACATCCAGCCCGGCCAAGGGATCTTTGAGTTCGAGCCATTCCAGGTCGCACGGGGGCGATCACCACGGCAAGGAGCGCCACCGCTCCAAGTCCCCCCGCGATCGCGACGCCAACTGGGACTCCCCCTCCCGCGTCCACGCTTTCTCCTCCAACGGGCAGCACCCCGGTCAGGCGTTCCCCCCGTCGCTGATGTCCAAACCCAGCTCCATGCAGCAGAAGCCCACGGCCTACGTCCGCCCTATGGATGGCCAGGAGTCTCTCGAACCCAAGACGCCTTCCGAAAACTACAGCAGCCAGTCACACAGCAGCAGCATGGGAGAGATGAAGCCCAGCAGCAAAGCATCTCTTTCTAAGCTCAAGATTCCTTCCCAGCCTCTGGATGTAAGTATTTCTTTAAGCATGCTTCATTTTTTCCTTGTTCTGTTTTTTTGCTTTGCTATTGCAAGGTTAATCCTCACTGTATTTCTGCAGTAATAAGGCATGGGCTTTCTTTTGTCTCTGTTTAGTCAAAACACCTTTACTCTGGTTTCCTACTCTCCCGGTGATGAGAGCCCCCTGATTAGTTCATCATTCTAGATAAGAATGTCTCACTTGACCCAGACATTGCCTATTGAAAACAGAAGAGCAGGGCTGAGGCTGACTGGCTTTGGGATAATCTCCTCTGGATAACCATTGGAGACCCGCCAAATGTCATTTTCACTTTAAATGTCTCACTGGATAGCCTTTTCAAGTGACTTAAGTACCTTCACTAATAAATTACACTTCTTTTTGTGTATTTTGCATGTGGAAATATTAGATACGAGAGAAAATAAGATTAAATCATTTTGGCGTCAGCTTCTAGAAGTCTTCCATTTTGTTTTCTGCATGATTGCAAATCAGATCTAGACTTCTACCTGAGTACAGTGCATATAAATGTATCTATCTTTTGGCCTAAACTATTATAAAAAAAGGGTTCCTGGAAGATTGTTTCTGTTTTTACAGGCGTCGATGTCTGGTGATGCCAACTGCGTGGATGAAATCTTAAAGGTAAGGAAAATCTTAAAGGTAATGAGTTTTTTTAAGATTGGATTGTTAATGTTTGGTTCACCAACTTAATTTGTCTCTGTAATTCCGTGATGAACCCAAATTTCCTCATAATCCCCGTTTGCTATGAAAGTAGCTTTTCTTCTTGCATGCTGTAAATCTAAACAGATGTGCTGTAACAAGCCATAAGCAGGGAGCCTTTGCAGATCAACAGGAAAATGAATCCTAAAAACCTTTCATGTTCTAAACATGTGACCTCCATGCCTTTAAAATTATTCTTAACTATCTTGTGGTTTTGTGTCCTTCTAGGAAATGACTCAGTCATGGCCTCCTCCTTTGACAGCAATTCATACTCCATGTAAAACTGAGCCTTCAAAGTTTCCATTCCCAGCCAAGGTCAGAAAAAAACGTTTTTGCAAAAAATACATTGGGAGGCTAAAAGAAAATGTTCTTGAATTATCTTTAGGATTACTCCTATCTTTAGATTACATTATGCATCACGTTTATTTTACAGAATCATATTGTTAATTTTATTTTAGGAACACATTCTCTGAACAAGAGGAGGTTTATGTGCTCATTTATGTTTGGTTTTTAGTATTAATCTGGATTCAAGAATCTCATCTAGTAGTTTCCTGAAAAGCCGCAGTATTGGTTTTAATTTTTACATACCCACTCAATTTGGAACTGCTGTGTCTTTATGCCTCAGCTCATAGTGACGGCCCCTTTACCCACACAGAGAGACAGGAAGCATAGAGGTTTTTCCTGTTTCATGGTAGATGGGTTTTATTATTAAAAAGCAGTCAATTATTGGTAGAGAGTTCTCACTTTAAACCCACCCAATGTGGAATCAGCACTTTCCTAACGATGTGATGACTCCTGCACCCACGTTGGGTGAATGAGGAAGTGCAGACAGACTCCTCAGACCTTCCCATCCACTGACCCACTGTCTTATGACACCCTACAAAGCCACACGCTGTGATATAGAGGGATTTTAGCACAGACGGGATAAGACAGTGTCACCGTGCACTTGCGAGAGCCGGAAGTCTGACCCGGCTCTATCCTTGACTTGCACTTTTGCCTCCGAAAGGGGGTCCCAGTCACAGACTGACATGCTTATCTAGACTAAGGATGGATGGTCTGAGAGTTTTAGGAAAGTCTATATCATTAGTGTCACGTCAAAAGAAACATATTGCTACTTCGATATATGGTGAAAAAAATGTCCCAGCTTCAGTGTTTTTTATAAAGGTTTGAAATCCAGTTCAATAAATGGTGATGAGACTAACACAAAGTCTTAACAAAATATTTCTGACGAGGATATTTTCAGGCAGTGTTTTTCTCTAATCTGTTAGCAAAAAATGTCATTAAATGGCATCACAAAATAAAGCCTTAAAAACTGAGTAGTATTTTCTTCTATCTTACTTTATACAGTTTACTGCTACCCTAACTCAAACCTAATTTTCTTCACTTGCTATTACGCAACTTTGGCTACTACATAATTTTATCTGAATTTTTGCCGTTATTGATTGTGTTATGATTGTGAAAATATTTTTACAATTTGTTTTCTAAATCAATTTTTCTTTTTCAGGATAACCAGCACTCAAATTTCAACAGTAAGTTTTTTTTATGCATACTAATCGTATTTCATAATTGCGCTTTAAATTACTTTCTATTTTAATCATCCACTGTTTTACAATATTAGAAGCCATGCCATACAACACACACGTGAAACTTTAACCAAAGTGTTTTCCCTTGTTTCAGAGAGATATAGTTCAGAAAAA
This sequence comes from Lepisosteus platostomus, assembly GCF_059453375.1. NCBI lineage: Eukaryota > Metazoa > Chordata > Actinopteri > Semionotiformes > Lepisosteidae > Lepisosteus > Lepisosteus platostomus. Next base: position 28,799,733 of record NC_142623.1, read on the forward strand.
ACATCTTCCAGCAGCCATCAGCCAAAAACGTAAGTGTTAGTGTTTTATTTCAGATTGTTTTCTTGAAAATCTTATAAAATGTTTTCCTTAACATGATAAGGTAAGTTAAAACATAAGAAAGATGTTCTAGCTTCAAGCAGGATTAACTTTACATCAAATGTGAATATGCTGTAAGTAAGATTGTAATTTGAGTTTCAGTGTTTAACATTAATTTATGAACTCCACATGAAAGAGTGGAGTCAGCATGTTATAAAACTGTTTAGCAAAATGCATTTTCACTCTCCTCTGTTTTTATGTTGATGTATAAACTATGTACAATGCCGTGAAAATGTATTTGCTGATTTACTGATTAACTCCATTATTAAAATGTTTTGACACTGAATGTTTTCAGGTCTTCAACCAAACTCTAATATTAGATAAAGGGAACCTGAGTGAACAAATAACACTTTAAAAAAAAAACTTATTTCATTTATTTAATGAACAAAGTTATCCAACACCAACTGGCACTGTGTGAAAAAGTAATTGCCTCCTTAGTTAAATCAACCCAATTAAAGGGATACTTTAGAGTCTACTGATTGAATACATCCAGGCTTGATTACAGCCAGCCCTGCTCAACATAAACCTCACTTATTTTGACCCTTACCATCAGAGTCAAGTTGCCAGCACAAAGATTCAACAAGCACATTATGCCAAGATCAAAGGAAATTCCTGAAGAGATCAGAAAAAAAGTTGTTTATCAGTGTGGAAAGGGCTTTTCTAAGGCTCTGGGACTCCACCGAACCACAGTGAGAGCCATAATCTCCAAATGGAGAACACTTGGAACAGTAGTGAATCTTCCCAGAAGTGGCCGGCCAGCCAAAATTTCTCCAAGGGCGCAAAGTAAAATCCAGGAAGTCACAAAGGATCGTAAAAAAACATTCAAAGAAATTCAGGCTTCTCTTGCCTCGGTTAAGGTCAGTGTTCATGACTTCACAATTGGAGAGAGACTGGGCAAAAATGGGCTTCATGGGAGAGTAGCAAGGTGGAAACCACTGCTAACAAAGTTAGAAATAAATGCTCATCTCTCATTTGCCAAGAAGCACCTGGATGATCCCCAAGCCTTTTGGGAGAATGTCCTATGGACAGATGAGTCAAAAGTGGAACTTTTTGGATGACATAGGTCACATTATGTCTGGTGTAAATCAACCACAGCATTCCCCAGTTATAACATACTACCACCACCATGTTTGACTGTTGGTATGATGATGGAGTGGGGATTCTTTGCTGCCTCAGGACCTGGATGACTCGCCATAATTGAAGGAACCATGAATTCTGTCCTGTATCAGAAAATTCTTAAGGAGATTGTCCGGTCATCTGTCTGTGAGCTGAAGCTGAAGCATAGCTGGATCATGCAGCAAGACGGTGATCCAAAACACAAAAGCAGGTCCACATCAGAATGGCTGAAAAGCAGCAAAATTTAAAGTTTTGGAGTGGCCTAGTCAAAGTCCAGACCTAAACCCAATAGAGATGTTCTGGCAGAACCTGAAATGAGCAGTTCATGCTCGAAAACCTACCAATGTTTCTTAATTAAAGCAGTTCTGTGAGGAAGAGTGGGATAAAATTACTCCTCGTATTGAATATGTTATATTCAATATATTGAATTATAGGACGCGTTTGGTTGCAGTTATTGTAGCTAAAGGTAGCGCAACCGGTTTTTAAGTGTAAGAGGAGAGGCAATTACTTTTTCACATGGGATATGGGTGTTGGATAATTTTGTTTATTAAATAAATTAAATAATAATAATAAAAAAGTATTATTTGTTCACTCAGGTTCCCTTTATCTAATACTAGATTTTGTCTAAAGATCTGAAAACATCCAGTGTGACAAATATGCAATAGAGGAAATCAGGAAGGGGGTATATGCATATGTCCATCTGTTAAATTATCTTTATGAAGTATTTTTATTTTAAAATAACATTTGTGGTACTCTACATAATAGACAGTATTATCTAGCATCTAGCTAGCATTTAATCCGCTTTACTTAGTGATTTTTTTTCTGCCATTTCAGGTGTGATGGAGACCAAGCAAAGTAAGTATTGCAGTATTCTGTTCATTAGTTTTTACACATTGGTAAACTTAATGTATGTGATTTATGGTTAGTATTCTTTTATAAACTGGTTCTCTTGAAATTTTTTAATGAAATCACCTACCTTCACGTTTTTTCATTTCTAGTATGTTGGAGGATGACCTTAAGCTGAGCAGCAGTGAAGACAGTGACGGAGAGCAGGTAGGATATTTATTATAATTATAACTTATAAATATAAGGTTAGTCTTGTTCAGCCTTGGATTCATGTGAACTAAGCAAACTGTCTCTTTTTATAGGAGCCAGCAAAGCCTGGATCACGAATTACTCCAAGGTAAGAACAGTTTAATCAGAAATCAGATTTTTGGCTTAGTAACGAACCACATTTGCATGAAAGTGCTACAGACAGTCATCAGTGTGTATTAGTTTCTAGTGAATTGCAAAACTCCTACTGTGAATTTTATTTCAGTAAAATTCTGGACTCCAGGCTTTTTGAGCTGACGGTTGTTATGCGTATTGCAGAGCTGACAGGTTAGAACATTCTTCATCGCGCTAACGCACTGTGTCCTCCACAGTACTTCTGAGCCTTCCCAGGACACTAATGAAGGAGCAGACCATTCTCGCGATGACTCCAGCAGCCACAGCGGATCAGAGAGCAGCTCCGGCTCCGACTCAGAGAGCGAGAGCAGCTCCAGTGACAGCGAGGCCAATGAGCCGCCACGCGTCGCGTCCCCTGAGGTGGGGTTTCAAGTTAAGAGATTTTACACCTTTCAAAGTGCTCTTTTTGAGACTTCTTGCTCCTTGTGCAGGCTTTAAGAAAAAATGCAGTTTTAAAGACAATGTGCTTTAAAGCATAAAAGCATATCTAGCTGAAACTAGATTTTATGTTGTGCATGTGTACATTACATGCACTTTGTGCCACAGAGGTCTTTTAACAGAAGTGACGGCGCCCTCTTCAAAACTATAAAGTGTAGAATTCTCCCACAGGGGAAGACCCAGTCTTTCAGTGTACTGTCTTTATTTAGTCGCTGTGTATACTCTTGGCTTGTGATCAGATCAGAACTACATCTATCAGTAAAGACAGTCTTTAGGATCAATAAATAAGAAGTTGTCAGTAGATCCAGAAATCAGTTTTCATTACTTTAGTTGCCATATTTTTTATTTCAGCCTGAACCTCCAACGGCAAATAAGTGGCAGCTGGACAACTGGTTACAAAAAGTGAATAAGTTCTCTCCAGCATCGCCAGTGGATGGTAACGCCCCTACCAAGTACAAGAAGGAAAGCAGGGAGCAGAGCACAGGCAGAGGTTATGGGGGTCAAGGCGGATCCAAAGACTCCAGCACCTCCGCCCCCGGGAGAGACTCACGAGGTGCCCAGAAAGGTTCAGAATGTGGTCGGGGGCGTCAGAAATCCCCGGCACAGAGCGAGAGCAGCACCACCCAGCGGAGGACGGTGGGTAAAAAACAGCCCAAAAAATCGGAGAAGCTGCCCGTGGTGGAGGAGCCGAAGGGGGGGCTGAAAGTGGAGAGCGAACCCCCTCCAGAGATGCCACCAAACCGACCCAAAGCTGCCACAAAGGGCTCGCGCAAGCCCAACATCAAGAAAGAGCCCAAATCGTCCCCTCGGCCTGCTCCTGATAAACGCAAGTACAAGACTCCCAGCAAGACTTCCCAGAAATCCAGGGAGTTTGTAGAAACAGATTCGTCGTCGTCCGATTCCGAGGAAAATGAAAGTATTCCTTCATCCTCACAGACTCCTAAGTACACTGAAAGCATCCGGACTCCTGTGTGTATCTTCTCTCCTATGGAAGAGAAGGAGCTTCTCTCTCCACTCAGTGACCCAGATGACCGGTATCCTGTCAGACAGGTGTTGATGGTCAAAATTGATTTGAGCTTGCTATCCCGAATCCCAGGAAGACCTTACAAAGAGCTGGACCAACCTAAGGTGGAAAGGGAGAGTGCTGTTGAACGGGACAACAAGGAGTTTCCGAAGCAGACCAGTGAGAAAGTTTCCAGCAAGGGTAAAAGAAAATACAAGGTAAGAAATGGATTTCTGAAACCTTGACTCAGCAAGTGTCTCCTGTTTCATGTAGTACTCAAATATGTTTTAACTTTAAGAATTATCCTAAACTTTGTTTTTAACATAGAATGATGATGATGGCAATAAGAGTGAAACCAAGAAACCTAAAATGGAAGAGAAGAGCTCTGCCAACCACAAGACCAGTAGTAAAGAGTAAGTCAAATGTTTTGTTCAGTGTTTTAAATAAAATTACCTACTGATGTCTACCTACCTACTATTAAACTGTGTATTTTAAAGTTGGGTTAAGTGTAGCTGCCAAAACCCTGCATACCACAAGAAATAGCACGCTTACCTACATGCATGCCCGCAGGTCATCCAAAAGGGGGTCGGAAAAGGAGAAGGAGCCCGTGCCCTCTCCGTCTGTGACAGGGGCGCAGAAGGCACCTAAATCGGACCACCAGAGCCGCAAGAGGACGGCGAGCCAGTCCTCCACTTCCATCTCCAGCAGCACCGGCAGCAGCAAGGAGGGCGGCCGCAGCAACAAGAGCAACAGCTCCTCCTCCAAGCACAGGAAGAACGAGGACAAGCAAGCTGCCGGGCCTAAGGAGAAGAAGGTTCGCTGCACACCGTCCTGGGGGGCTTCTCTAAATCCACCAGAGCTTCCGTTTGGCTTCCTGGTGTTACAGGCCCTTATTTTCAGTGGTGACACTCCATTTCATTTACATAGCCACTTCTGTGTTTGTGTGCGCATTCAAATTCAGAAAAAAAAACTCAATTCTGCTGGTGAATGTGAACTGGAACATCATAAGCCTAAAATAAAAACATCTCAGGCCTTTGTGACCTGCAGATTGACCTTCTCTGTTAAGTGTCAATTGAAATGTTCAAAACAACAGTGAAGATAAACTATATTATAGCTTTCATGAGTGTCGAAGGACTGTTTGGTGTCTTGTAACCATTTTAAATGTTTTTTTTTCTTTAATCAGGAAAAAACTATGAAAAGTTCCGAGTCCCATCCTGCTCCTCCTGCCCCGACATCAACGTCGGAGAGTTCAAAGTCTAGAAGATCAAAACTCACATTTGAAGACAGGTAAGAGAAGACATTCCAGTGAGTAATGCACGGCGTGTGAAATGACTAATCTAAAGTCTTTTGAAACATTGCCAGAACGAAAAATCTCACTTTAAAGGTCAGGAGGGAGGTGTTTAGTAATAGCTGTATTTTGTGTTCTGTAGAAGCAGCTATCAGTTCTACAGAATATTCACTTATATTTGGAATTTTTTCTTTCCGGGTATGAAGACGTTTGAGATTTGAATATTCAAATAAAGGTTAATTGGTAAATTGTTGTTGTTAATGTTGTTACTGTTAAAGAAAAGTGGATTTGTGTTCTGCTGTTACTATCATTGATTTTAGGACAATTGTTTTTAAAGTTATAATCAAGACTAAGACACTACACAATCAACAGACCGTTACTGTTTCCTGAGTATGAATCATAGCTTATGCTTGGAAATGGCCGACATTTACAGGTGTATTATCAAAAAATTGTTTTTATATAATTTTTCGTTTAAACCTCAATTTGTTTCAGGGTCCATTCTGCGGATTATTACTTACAAGAAGCCAAGAAGCTCAAGCACAATGCAGATGCACTGGTAAGCCAATCCAGGCAATGTAACTTGTTTAAATCACAACATCTGCTGCTTTCTGTCTTTTAGACCTTCCTATTTTCTTATTTGTTGACATTGATGTTTTCAGCAGTCTAACATTGTCCCATGTCCTCCTGTTATATCATCAATTCTTGTTTTTTGGCCCTTGGTTACAATGCGTTTTTGTTTAATCTAAATGCTGTCATTGGACATATCTGCACAATAGATTGTATTTATTTTAATTTTTTATTAATCTGCATAGACGGTCAAACTTTTATTTCTTAGAAATTCCATTAGAAAACCATACAAATCCAATATGAGCCAGTATAAAAAGACCTAATATAAATTGTGATTTTATTTTCTTTGAAGTTGGACCGATTTGAGAAGGCCGTGTACTACCTGGATGCTGTTGTGTCTTTCATCGAGTGTGGCAATGCTCTGGAGAAGAGTGCCCAGGAAGCAAAGTCTCCATTCCCCATGTATGCTGAAACTGTGGAACTGATCAAGTAAGTTTGCCATCCTGAAAAATACAATTTTTGTTTTTTTGTGTGTGATTTTTGTGTATTGTATTGATGTGTGAATAGCAGCCTAGTCACAGATTAAACTGATGAATCTTTAGTTGCTGATAAATTTGCATCTTTTTGAGATACTGGGTGCTGCTTAATTTATTTTATCCCTTGTGGTATAAAATGTACTCTGTTTTAACAAGCTGTTCCAGAGGATATAACAAGAGTTAGTGCAACTTTTCTATCTTGTTAATTACAGGTACACTATGAAGCTGAAGAGCTACATGGCACCAGATGCTACGTCAGCAGACAAACGCTTAGCAGTGCTTTGGTAGGCTTTTTTTCAGTAGGGGGGAGGATGGGCTGTTTGTAATATGATATTGTAACAGATATGATTGTAACAAACTATGCACACTAAGTGACGAATGTAGATAATTACTCTATCTTTCTAAATATGTTATGTTTTCCTCCAGTCTGAGATGCCAGTCACTTCTGTACCTGAGGCTCTTCAAACTCAGGAAAGAGAGTGCATTAAAATATTCCAAAACGCTAACTGAACACTTAAAGGTGAGTTGACACTAACCCAGTTTTTTTTTCTATAGCGACAACACTGATCCTGAATTCATGTATTACAGTACAGAAACTTTCAATATTTTAATGCAGACATTGTCAAGCTGTGACAGAGATTTTAGTAACGTCAGTTTTTGCTTTATTCAGAAACAAAAACCTCGAAGCCTAATTATGCATTTTCAGGCATGAAAATCATTTCTCTGTAAGACAAGGGAGTTGGTATTAATTTTTTTCATTTTACTTTCCTAGAATTCCTTAAGTAATACCCAAGCTCCTTCACCTGGAATGGGAAGGTAAGTTAATTTTTTTTGTACCAGTTCTTTGGTAGTATATACAATACAGAGAAAATATTTGTGAACCCCCAACATTTTTTACCATATTACTCTTGGTTTATCAAGACCAGTCTTTGCCTTAATAAACATTGTAATTATGAATATTAACCCTTTTGGTTTTTTAAACTCAGTGTTGTGCAAAGCAGGAAAAATTGAGTAATTTTATGTGAAATAAGTGATCCCTGTTTACTTAGCTCAATTAAAGGGGTAGTTAGAATCAGATGCTTAATATTAGGTAACATGTAAACAAAGACTGGATTGTAAACACTGACTGGGAGGTCAGTGGAAACATGTCATGACATTATCAAAACAGGTTTGAGAAGATCTCAGAAAAAAAGTTAATGCTTATCAGTCTAGAAAGTTTTATAAAACCAGTTCTTAACATCTGGGGGACTGACATTTATCCAGTGTCAGTCTACACATAGAAAGTCTTTGAGACCATGATGATTCTAATCAGGACCAGTTGTCCTGCCAAGATTGGCCCAGGAGTAATGCAGAAAATCATCCAGGACATCATGAAGAAAAGACCCAGGGAGTACAGGCCTCTCGCACTGTGGCTAATGTCTGTTAGAGCCTCAAACATCAGGAAAAAACGAATGGTTTTAGGAAAAGACTAGGAATGGTTTTCATGGGAGGATAGCCAAGGAGAAACTATTGCTGTCTAAAAAGAACATTGTCATTTGTCTCAAGTTTTCAACTGGAAAATCCACAAGACTGGTGGAAGAATGTTTTCTGTATAGAACAGTAAAAAGTTGAACATTTTGTCCACAATGAGAAATGTTTTGTGAGGCAAAAACCAATCACTGCTTTCCAACAGAAGAATCTTATCCCGACATCGAGCATGGTGTTGGGCATTCCATAGTTTGGGGATACAGGTTCAGATCCTGGACAGACTGCCCAAGTTGACAGAAACATCCATTAGCTGAGCTGATATTGAGCCAAAAGTGAGTCATGCAGCAAGACAATCATCCTAATCTTACAAGAAGATCTACACAAGATTGACTGGAAAAGAAGAAATTTCATATCTTGGATTGGCAAATCTGGACCTAAACCCCATTGAAATGTTATGGTGAGACCTGAAGCAAGCTCTTCATTCAGGGAAGCTCAAACATGTCAGCAGTTTTCTAAGGAAGAATGGGCTGAAATTTCTAAGAGCAAGTGTAAGAGACTGATGATTAAATAAATGTTTAATTTAAGTCATTTCAGATCAAGGAGGTGCCACTTATTCACATGAGAAAATTTACTGTTGGATCATTTTGTTTATTTTTGTTAATAATAAAAATGGTCTTATGTTTTTATGTAATACTTTTCATTGGGTTATGTTAATCTTTTATTAATGCTCTTCATGAAGATCTAGTTACATTTTTAGGTCTAAAATACATGAGAATACAGACCAACCTGGGTGTTCACAAACATTTTCTCAGCACTGTAAAATTATTTATTTATTTATTTAATTAGTGCCGTTTATGAAACGTAAACATGAGTTATGAATATTTTCTCATCCAGTCATACAGGTGTCAGCTGACGTGTTACTCTTTTCAGGCCAGTATCCTTTCTTGTTTGCCCTGAAGCTGTTGCAAGCAGATTTCTGGTTGCGTGGTGACTATGGCTTTTTGTGCATTGCTCTTCCAAATGTGAATCGTATCAAACGTAGGTTTCTTTTGCCCTGTTCAGCAAAGCTGCAGGCATGCCCTCCCCGGTGTCGCCCAAGCTCTCTCCTGGCAGTGCTGGTGGGTACTCGTCCGGAGGATCCAATCCCAGCAGCAGCTCTTCCGTCACCATCCCTCAGAGGATCCATCAGATGGCTGCGAGCTATGTCCAGGTCACCTCTAATTTCCTCTACGCCACAGAGGTCTGGGACCAAGCTGAGCAACTTTCTAAAGAGCAGAAAGGTATTTCAATTAACAGTCTTATAGTGTATACATTCTCATATAAGTTCCAAACCAATTAGCAGTCTTTAAGTGCAGATATTTTCATATAATCTCAATCAGCAAGAGTATTCCGTCTTTAATCTGAGAGAAACAGAGTTTTGGTTTTCTATTGCGTGTGTGTGTAAAAATCTGTACCTTGAGAAACCACAGATTAAGGTGTTGGGAAGAACCTGTGTACTTGAGTGTTGCTTTGTCTGTGTTCTTATTCCAAGTGTCCCCTATTTCAGATTTTTTCACCGAGCTGGATAAGGTGATGACCCCCCTGATCTTCAATACCAGCACTATGACGGACTTGGTTCGTTATACTCGACAGGGCTTGCACTGGCTTCGACTAGATGCCAAGCTTATACCATAGAGGCTGGAATCGGGACTTGTTGATGTTTTGTTCATATAAGCTTAACTGCCTCAGATGTATCCATAACACTGTGTCCATTTTATATCAGATTTTGCCAAAAAAATAGAAGGCTATAAGAAGTTACAAAAGGGCAAATCCTTCCTATACAAAAAACAACTTTATATTTAAGAATTCTTTCTGCACTCTTGTCTGTCAGTTGCTTTTGGGGTCTGTAAATGAAAAGCCATCTTTTTGTTGGCTTAAGCCATTTTTTCACTTGGGTATCCTGTAAAGATGATTTTATTCCGACAGGGTGTATGCAGATTTCTGCTTAAATTTGTTTTAATGGGATATTGTCCCAAATGCAATTTTTATCAAAAGTGTATTTTGTGTAAAAAAAAATAGTGAAATATCTTTGGTAACAGCTATAATTTCCTTTCTTTTAAAAATATTTTTGTGTAATATGTCATCTGTTGTGGTCCTTTAACATCTGTAGTAATCATAATTAAGGAACCTCTTATGAGTGTATAATTGTAGTGGTTAGATGTATCAAATGTTATAGTAAATTATTTTTAAAAAGCTAAATTCCTTTAAAGAGTATTACAATAGGCACATTCAGACTTTGGTAAGACTTTTGGTCTGTCTGAGATCATTTGTAAAAGCTGCTTAGTGGTTTTAAAGAATAGTATAACATAAGATCTTGGTATCATTTGAGTGTTGGTTTTGTTTTCACAGGAAAGGCAATAAGATTATAATAGTTAATATTTCTATCGCAGTCTATGAAGCTAATGCAGGGTAAGCAGTTTTGTTTAGCATGTTTCATTGTGATGCCCATCACTTATTTAACTCCATGGGATTAAATTTCTAATTAAAATTAATTAAGTAAATTGGCCCACATCATATGCATTATAAACTTTTAAGAGCTGCTTCTGAATTTCTATTTTAACCAAAGTACCTCTTTTAACCAAAGGTGCTTTAAACTAATATTTCGTCTTTCTTTGCATATCTGTTGTTTTGGTGCCTTGTATTTAATATACTGGAAGGAGAATGGCCCATTAGTTGATGGATCTGTTTATGTATACTCTTTTGTGTGCACAGTATCATTGTACATAATGCTGTTTAAGTACTAAAACTACATCCATGTACACATTTACTTTTTCTTTTCCAGAATCTTACAATGTGGCTAGATGTGCCACCAAAATCTTCATTATTAACTACCTATTTAACCTTTAACTTAATTGTTCATTTGTCAGAATGCCCTGGAATACATCTTGTCACTTTGTATCTCTACTGTCTATCTGAGTTGTTCTGCCAAAATTTGCAGTGAAATTCTAAATGGAGTTTAATATCATGGTGTGGGAAGCCAATCAATATTTATTTGTTTTCAGCAATATAGTATCAAGAACCAAGATAAATATTACTAAAGGGTTTTTTGCGCTTTAATATTATAAAAGAAATGTGTGTTCTTCCCATTCTTCAAGTAGGATCGTAATATTCGGAAAATCTAATATAAACATAGATTATACAGAATCACCCACAGTTTTCAGATTATTCTAAGAAATGGAAGCAATAGATGGTCATTCCAGTGCAGAGGAATAAAGATGTACTGGGATCTTAATGTAGTTATTAGACACCAGTTAGACCCAGCTGCTGGCCAAACCCTAAGGGGTGGACCGATTCCTTACCAAACAATTAATAAAGTATTAAAAGGACAGCAGTGTCTTCTGAATGTTGGACACCTTTAATTCTAATGTGAGTCTACACCAAAGACAGTAGAATCATGTTTTTGGAATAAAATATATAAATGACTGAAATATGATCTAGTAAATACTATTTTGCTACAAACTTCAACAAAGGGACATGAAATTAAGACTTTGTAAGACAAGTAAATAGTAAAATCCTTATTTTTTAACTGCAGCTCCAGTGTAATCAAGTGACTGCACAGGTTCATGAGGTCAAGGGCTTACAGACCTTCTAAAGGTTTGTGAAACTTTTGCAAAGATTAAGACATTGTAATTATTGGTGTCCATACAGTGTGTAGTTACCATACCTGATTTGACAATTAATGTCATAGGAGCCAAAGTTGCTTCATTAAGTACTGTTGCTTCATTTTAGCCCTCTAGGTTTTTCAAAAACCTTGGGGAGTTTCAGTCGTAACTGAATCAAACCACAGCAGGCTCCTGCAGTCTGTATATTTTGCTGCACCAACGTTTTTCACTTAGTCTGTAACAGCAAATGATTGCCAGACTGCAGGTTTGCTCTTTTCAAGACACATTTCTTGCTCCATGTCCATCACTAACAAATCCAATGCTTTTTGAAAATGAATTTAAAACCGCAAGCTAAAATATCCCTTAACGCATCTCAGGTGTGCAAACCGGACAGCTCAACCTCGGTCAACTCAAATCGGACGTGTACAGTTATGCATCTGTTGAGAGACCCAGAAACAGCTGATGTTTCTCTATTAAGTGATATTTTGTTGGATATTAATATGGTACTTATAAAAGAGTTTAAAGAAAAGAGGTTTTAAAAAGTTTGCTTGAATATAAAAGTATTTTCCTTGTAACATTTCAAGTTTTTTGAGATCTTAAAATTGGTTGTAGAAGATGGATCCTAAACTGAAGGAGTTATTGCAGTTTATGCGTACAAATTGTGTAAAAATAGCATTTGATAAAACCTTATCGCACATTGGAATTGATGCAATATATTAATGAAACAGGTTGAAAGATTTTAGATATGCCTTTTCAGTTTCACTGTTCTAAATATTTTTTTTAATGCTTGGTTTAGAAATGGTTGTTTTGGTCACCCAAATGTTTCACAAAAGTTTAAAACGTTTGTTCTTAATCTGCTGTGGCTTGCACAGAACATTTCCACTTTGGTCACTGACACCCTTTGTTTTTTGGGGTTCCTATTATTCTTCTAAGGGTTTGTAGGGATAGGAGAAATAATTATGCAGCTTTTCTACAGAACATTAAACATTTCAATGATTCTATTTGATTTTAATTAAATTATTTACAATTCAGTTGTAAACCCACCAACTATCATTGCAATTAGGTATATCTATGGATGTTCTTAATTGAATTGTTCAGTTTGCAAGGCTGCTATTTAACATTGTGCCCTCTCCTCTGTAACTCTATACACACTGGCAAAGCTATTTCAGTGTAGATCTATCTTACACTTGTGAAAGCTGGCCCAAGCGCATGAAACTGATAAAATGGTTTATATTAAACATTTTATTTTTAAGTTTTCATTTACAATCACTCTAAAAAGTATTTATTTTCCCCATATCTTATTAAGATAATGAGTTCTAAGAAAGAAAACTTGTTGCTCGTTTTTATAGCCCTCATGTCAGGGCTTTGTGCTTTAAGATACACAACTTTTTTCTTTTCTTACCTATATATGAAAACCAGGGTAGTAAAACACTTTGAAATCCCACAGAAAAATGAAATGACCTTATTATACTTGCATGTTTTTATTTAAAAAGTGTATATAATGTATATATTTCTTTTAAGATCAATTTGTAATTCTACTCAGCATTTCTATTCAGAATACATGTAAATTCTAGTCAAAACACATATGTACACTTATTTGCAGACACAATTCTGTTCTGTGTGGGTCATTTTAAAGTTTGTGTGTGTATAAACATGAAACACAACTTCTTTAATAGTTTTTTAAGTCTTTATTTTCTGTATGTTCCTTATTCAGTGTTATGTTGTCTCTGAACACTGAAAAAGGTGTATATCTGTGATATTTTGTAGATAAACAGTTTGCGAATCCATTTAATGGATATCTGTCACAGTTTTACCAACTGGAAGAGTGGGAAAATGTGATGTGCAGAGTCTGCCATATCATTTTCATGTTCAAAGTTTGCGGAAAGTCACCGTTGCAAACAAGTCGGGAACAGGCATTGGGTGCGATTATGTCAGTGCGTTTTAGGTGTATTGAAGTTTGACGTTTGTTGTTCGCTCTTTCATAACTGTCTTAAAAGCTGCCATCAGCAGCAGCTTAACAAATGCAGAGTGGAAACTGTGGATTATTTTAAAAAATATATAAAATTATATATTATGAATGCAATATGTTTCAACAGAGGTACTCTTGGATTCATATTCAATAAAACTATATTGAAAATGTAATTTAAAAATTGTGAACTGAGTATTATAGAACTTGTAATTAAGTTTTCTGAGTCATGTATATTCTTTGTATTTTGTTGTATTGAAAAAACTATACAGTAAAGTTTTAGAATGTCTGTATCTCACATTTTGTGTATTTTTTAATACAATAGCACAACTTAAATATTTGGTAAAAGGTTACCACGTTTTAATATGTAAAGAATTCAGCTTTATAACATCAGACAAATGCTTTGTAAAATGCTAGAACTGTAACCTCCTGTAAGTTCAATAACTCGAGTAGATTTTCTGTATTAATAAACTTTATAATTCTTGGGATCCACTTGTTCTTATGTTTAATAAAAAAAACCTCAATGTGTAGGCTAGAGTAATTCTTTCAGTGACTTTTCATTTGGGTGAAAGGGAACAAAAAGGCAAAACATATACAACAAAAGCAATTTTGTGTTCCAGCAATGAATCAATTGTGATTGAGTTTTGTCATTATCTATAAAACCTCTAAATTGTGGTTAGAAAAATTCAAAGGTCACTATAAGAGACGTATATGATAAATGATTTATCTCACGTCAGTGGTCCACATTCACACCTCATGGAGATATTTGCAACACTGAAAATGGCAATGCTTATATTGTGGCTGCATCTTCCCTTCTAGTTAAGTGAAACTGTTAAAAATAAAATAATGTATTACCATGGTCATTAACAATAGTTTAAGTCAATCCCATGAATCCCGGTACACTATTTTCTACTCATGCATGTTCGGTTACCTTGGATTCCTATTGTTCTTTTTTAACCAAAAAGCAAAACATGGAGCACAGTGCTAGTGCTGTAGCAGGTGAAGTGTTGCTTAGGGCCGTTGAACTTGTCTTAAGCTTCTGGGTGGGGGGGACTGCTGTTAAGCCATTTAGCAAGGCACTTCTCTCGCACCATTACCAGTAAGAGTGAAGGTAAGCTGGAGCAGATCCTAAAAGCACAGGATGCAAGATGGGACTAAGATCACATAACAAGACTCCTCAGCAGGGTCAAAGTCTGTCACTTTAGCCAGCATAGCTCTGGTAAGTGGGAAGAAATGTAAGCAAGCACCTTATAAAAAATCCACAGGGACACATGGGCACAATATATTCCACAATTTCCGAGCTCAGAACTGAACCCTAGAATTGAGGCACAATCGTTTTTTTACCCTGAAGTGGTTTTCATTCCAACGATTTCCCCTTCAAAGAAAGGCATGAGTACCAGTGAATGAGATAGGGCCAAATAGGCTTGTATTTCAAACACAAGCTTAAGCCCAGTTCTGAATGTGTTGAGCTTTTCATGAAACTTAAATTCCTCAGCTGGAACAAGTCTTCCAGAGGAAGAAAGTGTAATATTAAATCAACTTTATAGTGTTTAAAGCATCACAAGTGGGAAAACATTTACCTCTGTGTGTGCAGTGTGAAAAGGGATTGATCAACCAGGAGGTAGAGGTGGGATAGAAAGAAATAAGACATCAGTGAACTCCATATAGCCATAGTGAAGTATGAGTGATTTTTTTCTCAAACCCTACTGTAAACATTTCTTCTGAATTACTTTTAGTTCCCCCCCCCCACAATACATAAAAGCTGTGTGGTAATATGTTCTAAGCATGATGCATATACTTGCAAGCGGACAGAGTAGTAATAAATATTTCCTTTATTTTGCACAGATTAAGGACACATGAAACATAACCCAATAGGGTTGTGAAGGTAGAAGATGATTAGACTGGAATTCACTGGTCATTCTCATAGTCAGCTGGGTTCTTCCTCTTTCCTTGTTCATATACTTGGTTTCCCCAAGTGTAGGTCAGATACATCAGCACAAATGCTATAGAAAGACAGGGAAAAGATAACTTTACAAGGTGAACGTTTTCATTTCCATGAATTCTGCACCCACTATGCAGGTTAATACCAGGAATACTGTTTATCTCTATGCAGTCCAAAGACAACATTGGTCTAATCCTGTAATCGAAGACGTTTATGTCATTAACTCGATTTCGAACTTTTTAAAAAACCCACTTAGTGGGTTTTCAGATCGCGTTTCGCTGTAAAGAAAACTCTTCATCTGCGTCTGCAGTTCCAACCTGAGAAATTCAATAACTTCACCTATACTTACGAGGTGCAACTTTAAACACCTGCGATCTGAACCGTCTCCACACATTGGGGATTCCTTTGGAAAAGTAGTTGGGAAACGCCTTCTGTTCGAAGGGAGACAGGGTGTAAGTGATGATATGCCTGATTCTGGACAGGTCTCCGAAGTGTCGGCCCATTTTCTCAGGAAAATAATCTGGAACACAAAGGTGATGTTCGGTCTCACAGTCCATCAAACAATTGTTAAAAAACAAAAATCATGCACAGCTTAATGAATTTTAAATATAATCACCTCGGAGGAAAAAAAAACGTCTGCACGTCTAAATCTAATTTTAAATACAAAGAAACCCACAACACAGTCGATATTACTGATATTTTAGTTTTGGTTTTACCAGTATACAAATGTCTTAATACCTGACAATCATATCAAGCAAAAAAAAAAAAAACAGAGTGAGGGATACCAAACACATATGCAGATATATGTTAAAAGGGCATTCATTCACTTTTATGTTACGTAGTTTTTAATGAAGTCCATAGGCTTTAAACAGTCCCTCTCCTCTCAATAAACTCCAATTTAAAACTCTAATTTAGATATTCTATAATTTTCGATTTAGTGTGAAATCCGCGTGTGATTTTCGTGCAATTTACAACTACAGTCACAACTAAAGCACAAACAAAATCACACAATGTGAAAGGACAGACCAATATGATGAGCATTTGTATGAAAAATGGCATTTGGATCTTTTAAGGAGACAAGTAGGCCGATTCCTTTCGAAAAACTAGCACTGCAGTCTACAATTTAGACGTGCTATTCAGCTCCAAAAGACCTTGCTTTGACTTTGATCTGCGGAAAAATTGAAACTAGAATTCCAAGTCGTCAACCAAACACAAACAATATTAAAATACTCAGCAATGCGGTAGACTGCAGATACTATTAACTGATCTTATTATTCGCGTTTTACAGTTTTTTACATGTTAAACATCTAAAAAACATCTTACCTCCTTGTCTCTAATGGCGAACCGCGGTCTGACGTATGGCACAGTCTTGGTTTAAGTATCAGAACCGCATTTCTCTCGGAATGTGGTTTCCATGCTTCGCGAGTGTTCAGGATGTTTCACATTATTTCCGGCTCGCTGCGAGGACAACGGGAAAACTCGTTACATAAAAGCAGAGAGCAGACAATTAGATTCAATTAAAAGTTCAAATGAACATTTCAACATGCGGAGATATAGAAAATTTCTGCCAGCTCTTCTACAAAAGTGAATAGAGCTTGAACAGATTTTGCAGCATTAGCCGGATATGCTGTTGCCATCAGAGATGCACTAGCGACATCTTCTACACAAAAAAAAATACTAAGGAAAATGTCTCAGTCAAACGATAGAAAATGATCATTGTTAAGCATTATTAAGCATAACGTGTATCATCAACTTCAGACACAGGATGAGTGAGGATCACACTAAGATTCTTATGTGTGATCTATCAGTGGCTTATCCCAACCATATTGCACCCAATTCACTCATTTAGTTATTATCGATATGGATAACATTATAAGGTAAGATACTTTCTAGAGTATGAATATTTCTTTTTTTCGATGAGGGGGATTGAGGTTTCTATTTCTATAAATAATATTGTATTACGTTTTTTAAAAATATAATTACATTTCCATCCAATCATTCTTTTTAGCTGTCTTCGTGAGGGAATCATCATTCCTACTTTTCTGTTATCAACTTGATTATGTAGAAGGTTGTATCCCTTAAACCAGGTGTGTAACCAGCCTCGTTTAAAGGACATAAGAACTTCCAGAGCAAAATGAATTGCGTATATCGTCACTTCCTGTACAGGTTTCGCGACTTTATATTGAGTAATAGTGGTGGTGTTTGTCGGTACTGTACTAGATTTTATAATAACACTGGTTATATTGCTGGTGTTTTCACAAACATAACGATTACTATAAATCGAGTGCTTAATGTCAACGTAAGTAAAAATGTCTAGGACTATTGTTAGGTTCAGTTAAGCTACATTTTAATTAATCGGCTGCTGCTAATAACAGAAAAGTAATAAAAATGACCATGCAATTAACATTAAATACTAGACAATGGCAGTGTAAGATACAGAAACCGTAAAAGTTGATCATAACAAGAAATATGAAGCAATTGTGTCGTATTTCCGCAAAATTATACGTGTTTAGTCTTGATTATTTAGTTTGTGGTGTTGTCCATGCAAGGTGGGCGAGTTAATGTTTAGTCCTTTGTTTAACCAGATGTCATACAGGAATAAACGCTCGTTTACACTGGCGACCTGTCCTTTCATGCACAACAGAAAACTAAAAGAGTACGTCCTCATTGATAATCACCTATAAAACCCCCTGTGACATGGATACTGAGCTTCAAAAGAAACACTATACTACATACAGTCATGCTTGAAAGTTTGTGAACCCTTCAAGGTGGTAATTAATTTAGATATTATATGAACCTGAACTCTTAATGAATATCCTTAATAAAGACTTCCCACACATAAAAAGGGATATGAACTCAGATTATTAGACTATGCTATTTAAAATAAAACCAGATATCCTTGTGTGCAAAGTAAATGAACCCTTTTCAGTCAATAACTTGTGTCACCTTTAGCAGCAATAACTTCACACAGGGACAAGTAATAGGTTTATTCCATGCTGAAAAGAGAAGAAAGAAAACAACGTTTTTCGGCCATGGAGCCTTCTTCAGGTGAGAAAGACAGTATAACTTTGCACAGTCGCCTCCTATAACCAATTATCAGTCTCTGACATCTCGCTGGAGGGATTTTTTCCCCACTCCTCTTTACAAAACTGCACCAGCTCTGTGAGGTTTGAAGGATGTCTTGGATGAACAGCCCCTCGTCAGGTCCTGCCACAGCATTTCAATAGGATTCAGGTCAGGGCTTTGGCTTGGCCATTCCAAGACACTGCACCTCTTCTTCCTAAGCCATTCTTTAGTGGGCTTACTTGAATGTTTAGGATTTTTGTCTTGTTGAAACATCCACTTTGTGCCCAGCTTGAGTTTTCGAACTGACGGACTGACATTCTTCTCAAGAATCCCTTGATATTTCTCAGAATTCATGATTCCCTCAATTATATCAAGTTGCCCAGGACCAGAGTAAGAAAAACAGCCCCCTACCAGGACACTCCCACCACCATGCTTGACAGTAGGAATACGGTTTTGTTGGTGGTAGGCTGTGTTGGCTTTTAGGCAAACATGGGCCCTCTTGTTCACGATATACTTGATATATTCAAATATATCATGAATCACAGGTATTCAGATATAAAAATATGATACATAAGCCAACAAAGTAGGCAGGAATGTAGTTAGTTGACTTAAGAAACTCTGCCTTTAATGTATTTTCTGTGAAAAAAACATTGTATAAAGAGACCATGAGGCTGTCAATTTTACAAGTAGAGGAAACCCAAATAAGACATTGGGAGGATTAGTTAAATCTAGAGCTGTCCAATCTTGCTCCTGGGGGGGCCAGTATGGGTAAGAATTTTTATTCTAAGACAGCTTTAAATGAGCTAGACCTGCTTTTATTACTCATTAACTAGGACTAATTTACTAGCTTCCCACTTTCTCAGGTCCTGCTGTTGCTTTAGAAAAAAGACACACTGAACCTTCTAGAAAAGGATGTGACAATTGGGTAAATCTATGCTTGCCTAAAAATGTGCTGCTTAAGAACTAGACTACCGCACACGGAATGAGAAAACACAGAGGTTAAAGTCTGCTTAAATTTATTCTTTGGAATATTACAAAATATATTATTGTTTGGTACACTTAATTTTGTTGTGAAATCAGAAATGATCAGCCAAAAATGGGCATTATAAACCTCAATTAAACATATAAATATATAATGTCAAAGACATGCATGTACCCAATTAAATGCTTTCATTCTATTTACGGTAATTTCATAGCTGAGAATATTAAATAAAGCTTGACAAATTAGTTGTCCACATAAAAAGACAACTTTAAGTCTGGACATTAAGAATAGAACACGGTTGTCCACAAGACAACCATCTGTATTCCCAGTATAAAATCACAGTAAAAATATTTGGAAGAGTTAAGAGGACTAAAATCTCATTATAGTGTCCAGAACATTTTACTTAAAAATTTGCCAACCTCAACAAAAACAAAATGAAAAACAGTAAACCAAAAACAAGAATAAAAGAACATCCATAATGATAAATCAAAAGGAAAGGAAATTTCTTACTTTTGTAACCATGTACAATATCTCCATTTCATTGCAAAGTCAATAAATTATACATCTGAAAAACAAAATAACAGAAAAAACATTTTACCATCTTATTCAACTTTCCCCATTTGGCTAAAATATATATATATATTTTATTCTGGCAAACAAAATTACTTTAAGTAAATTCTTCTGTTCTAGATATTATTTGCAGCATGACCCAATGTCTTTTCAAAATATGTAACTCTGTGCACAATAAAAAAAACTATTTTTCCATTAGTTTAAGAGACACATTTCCATAATTTGCAACAACAATTTGGTAACAGGTTGATGACACGGTCGTGGTGAAATAATTTAGCCCAATCCTTCCAATTCTTTAAGCCATTTCTAGTGATCTAGCGACAAGTACATTTAGTAGCGATCATCTCTTCATATTCCTTATAAGCAATGGAGCCGTCATTTTCTATGGTTAAAACACTCAGGGGGCTATACTCTGATGGCACACATGATGGCTTGGGTACAGAAGAATCCAGCTTTTCATAAATGATGTTCTGCACCACGGTATGAACTGGGGAGCCATAATGGTAACCCACAGCCCCTGGGCAAACCCCTTTGCAGTAACGGGGGTTGTATCTGTGGGGAGCAATTATCCAGTGGTCCAACTTGAGCTGACTAAAGCTTACTCTGAAATCATGGAGCTCACACTCATCTGTTGGAAAGTCGTACTTTTGAAAGTGGCGAAAAAGACTAACGGTCGTAGCCGTCGGGTCAGGGAGACCCGCTTCACCTTGAACCAAGTTTCTTCTGGTCCGCAAAGACCTTTTTCCCACATGTAGGCGGGACCGAGTTTCAAAGATGCCGGCGTCTAAGCTTTGCCGTGGGGTTTCCGGTTTCGCTGCGTTGACAGATCCGGAGCGCCGCTGATGAGCCAGTTCACTGGTGTCGTTAAGATACAGAAGGAGGGACGGCGACTTCAAAGAAAGCTCAAGAGGAGCTCTCCCTCCTCCTTCCCCAATACAGGTCAAATTGGCGACCAGGTGGATGCTCTTCCTCTGGAATTTGATAAGGGGCTGAAGGAAAGATGTGACGTCAACCTCAATCCATTTTCTCCGATTTCTCCTTTCAATTTGAACAGGGAAACTGAAAGAGCCCTGATCACTGGAACACACTTGTTGGTCAGGAAGCTCCTGTTCTTTGATGTCCAAATGGCAGATGGAAGTGAGGTGACTCACGTTATCTTTGTCAAACCAATACAACAGCACAGACTTCAGAAGAAGCTCCTGGGCTCTTAGACGGTCCAAGTTATAAGAAAGGTCTCCTGTGAATAACTCTGTAGGAAACAATCCAGAACAACCATTAAGAGAAATACATAAGCTTTACCATTATAAAACTGATCTGTACGAATTTTACGCACATACTGTTGCATCTCAAAACCACAACGTGCGTCGTTTCAACATACTCAGTGTGCAATGCCAGTGACATAATGACAATTATTAACAGACTGCAGTTTAATTGTATTTAGTAACTTTAAAACATCCAGAACTATTTCAGTAGTCGGGGATCTGAATTAATTACTCTGTAAACCCTCCAGCAAAACAAACCGAACCGAAAAAGGAAAATCTAACATACAGCCACTTAAACGGTAAATCTGCGAAGCGCAGACGAGCCATAAAGTCAGTAGGTTTATTTCCAATACCATGTTGCTCAGGAGAAAAAAAAATAGTTAGACTAACAGTCAAAGTATTAGATAAAGATCGCTCACCTTTTCCCCGTTTCAGACACTCATCGCGCGGAGTAAACAACCTCACCGTGTTGTACAGGTGACTTTTATGACCCCGAGGCCCATGTTTCGCAGACATCCTATACAGTCTTTTCATGTATGAGACATATTTGGAATCGGGCCTCTGTCTCGGCGTAGGATCTATCCAGTCGTCTTTTTCGGATAATGCTTTTAGTAGTGAGGACAGTATGCTACCATGATAATCAAAAGAACCCTTAGGTTCGTCGTCCGAGCCACTTGCAGTTGTTTGTGATGATCTGGGAACATATACACCTAGTACTCCGGATAAAACAAGGCAAGAAAATAAACACAGAGCTAGACCGATCCCCATTGTTTTAAAACAATGAATGGAAGTCTATAGAGAGCTCCACGACCAACACCAAGGAATAGCCAACCTGTGCTTGCGCCGCTTTAAACTCGTCAGGTGTGAGTAATTAAGCGAAGTCTCGCTAATCACAAAACCTTGGACTTGATAAATGGCACGTCCTCGGATTTTCGTTGTTTTGTGGTGGATGAATATGACAACCTTAGTGTTTAGTTTGCTTTCTAGTTCTATTTAAAGATACGTTTTCACATTTAATAAGCGGTCTGTATGCGCAGATCAGCTCTCTGCGTTCATTAAATTTACTGCAGATCACAGGACTCAATATAAACCTCTACAGCAAGCTTTCTGAAACGTTGGTGAACTTTTCCACCGGTTGATTGCGGTGGGTTTCATATCTGTTCCAGCATTGCCAGTACTGTAGCTGTAATCAAGTTAACCAGCGACAGAATCGGCGATAATAGTAAAATAACTTGTATATTTTCAGATCGTGAGCACTGAAGCCGACAAACACGCAGGAGTGACCAGGGCTTCTCTACAGCTAATGAGAGGTTACCGATAATATAGAAAGACCTTGTTATTAAGATAAACTAGACAATCTCAAACTCAAATCCTGGAGGGCCTAGTGTCTTCTGCTTTTTCTTTCAACCTGTGTAGTCAGTTAAACACTTTGCCTAGTTAATGTCTTAAACATAGATGGGATTTTTTTCAAGTCATTTACAGTGATTACTCACTACATTCACATCATGAAATGTACTTAACCCATAAAAACATGTTTAGCAATTAAAGATATTACAGTTTTGTGATTAACGAAATCATTGGACCAACTACATAAGAGAACTGTGGTGGAACAAAAATGTCAAGACACCAGGTTCTGGGCCCTCCAGGAACTGGGTTTGAGATCCCTGTGTTAAACAGAGGTAAGTTCAAGTTCAAGTTTATTTGTCAGTCCAGCCATATACAAGTATACAGAGGAGTGAGATATCGTTCTCCAGGTCTACGGTGTAAATACAGACACTGACAAGACAATGCTATAGACAATGTAGACAAAGACATTTCTGACAGGGTACAGGGTACATAAAGTGCAATGTGCATAGTGCGATTTACTTCACAAGATTGTGCAAAGAATACATCAGACAGTATGCTTGACATTAGGCAAAAAAGAACTAAGTTTCCAGATTTGGTGTAGGTGCAGTAGGTACCAGGGTGTTGAGGAGCCTAACAGCATGTGGAAAAAAGCTATTATGGAGTCTGGTGGAGATGGCATATATACTTCGATATCTTTTACCAGATGGTAGGAGGGCAAAGAGGTTGCAGGAGGGGTGGGAGGGATTGTCTGGAGGCTTTGTGTGTGCAGTGTTTGTGGTATATGTCCTGAAAGGATGGAAGGGAGGCTCTAATGATGTTTCCTGCTGTATTGACAATTCGTTGCAGGGACTTGCGGTCTGAGACCTTACAATTCCCAAACCAAACAATGATGCAGTTGGTCAAGATGTTCTCGATGGTACCTCTATAGAATGTGGATAGTATGGGGGGAAGAGATTTGCCCTTCTCAGTCGCCGCAGTCATTGTCACTAATGAGGCCCACCACTGTCATGTCATCAGCAAACTTGATGATGTAATTTGCACTGTGCTTAGCAGTGCAGTCATGAGTCATCCGCGTGAGCAGGAGTTGGCTGAGTACACAGCCCTGGGGGGTTCGTGGTACTAGAGACGTTGTTTCCAGTCTGGACTGTCTGAGGTCTCTTGGTCAGAAAGTCCAGGGTCCAGTTACGGAGGGAGGTGTAAAGGTTCAGCAAGCTCAGTTTTTCTATCAGTTTCTGGGGGATCATTGTGTTGAATGCGGAACTGAAGTCAATGAACAGCATTCTTACATAAGTGTCCTTCTTATCCAGGGACACTTATATAATTCACTTCAAGTGGTGTGAGTGCCACGGGGCGATAGTCATTTAGACAGGGCACAGTAGACGTCTTCGGCACTGGTTTAATCATGGTAGTCTTGAAACATACAGGCATGACCGCCTGGCACAGGGAGATATTAAAAATGTCTGTAAAAACATCAGGTAACTGTGCTGCACATTCCTTGAGCACGCAACCAGGTATATTGTCAGGTCCAGCAGCCTTATGTGGGTTAACTTTTGCTAGTTCCTTCCTCACATCAGCTGCAGACAGGCAAAACACCTGATCATTGGGAGGAGGTATGGTCTTTTCGCAGGCAATGTAGTGTATTTGGTGCTTCAAATCACGCAAAAAGAAATGTACTATTTTTGTGTATATATAGTTGTATTCCCTCCTCTGAGGTTTCATGTGTTCTGTGAATTGTTGTTCACAGTAATATTCCTAGACATTGAAGATCACACTGTGTGATATAAGGTCATTTAATTAAATTGACAAATGTCAACCCAAACTATTTCTCCCTGTAACAAGAAGTTAATTAAATCCTAAGCAGTTTGGGGTCTTGGCTGCATGTGTCCATACTGAAACAGAGGTTCATTATTTGAATAGTGATGAACTTTGGCATGGCAGCATTTGACATTTCATAGCTTACAAAAACAGAGAAATGTGTCTTTCAGACTGTCCTCATACTTTAGCAGGTGTTTAATTTCAGTTCTAGACATTTATCAAATAAAAAAGAGTAAACCTTATTCTTTCATACTGTGCCAAAAACGTGACCTCATGGGTTTCAGGCCAAATTGTTAAGCAGAGTCAAAACTCATTGGTTATTAAAAATGAGATGATAATATTAAGAAATGACAAGCTATCTCCATTTTTTCTTTACTCACTTGAAACATGTTGACCTTTTAAGAAAACATACATTTGGATACTTGTCTTGCATTATCTGTGTAATCATTTATTTGTGCTATGTCTGTACACCAAAGAGGATCCGAAAACATGAATATTTAAATTTCTTACTGTGACACAAAACTAAGAACGTGTTTAAATGTTGGAGATCCAAGTTTGAAATATTTCATCATTGTAATATTTAATCAATCTGTTTTCATTACCGCAATTAATTATTAAAAGTGATGAAATCACGCGTTTCCCTCCTTATCCTGATGAAATATTATGTAGGATATGTTTTGCTAAACAAAGCATAACAAATACAGTGGAAGATGTGAGTTCTTATGATGCTAAAGTAACTTTTTGTAAAGCGATTAATCACTTAAATTAAAAGATTGTGCGCATATCTCTGGAATCGCAGTAGCTAAGCGTGGCACAGACCGCCATCTGTTGGAAGTATAAGATAAGGCAGTTGTGAATTAAATTTCTCAACGCAATAGCTCTTGAACATAAAGATATAGATGTGCTCGTCTAGACAGTATGAACTGTAGTAGCTGCTTGATTCGGTGGTTTCATCATCTGAACAACTAGAAAAACTCAATCAATAAATATGAACATTATGAGTTCCTAAGCCATTTTGAGTCGATCTTATATTCTTATGTTAAGACTAGTTTTAAGCTTTGACTGTTGTGCTTAAATAATCAGGGTTAGATCCTAGCGAGCCTCCATCTGAAACACGGTTTCTTTAAAAAAACATAAAACCCCCCATAACACCCCACACCTTTTAAGTGGCACAGTGGTTGGATTGTTTCGTGACAGTGCCCCTGATAAGGAACATGGCATTGCGATTTGGTACAGGATCTGTCATTAGCTGTTAGGCAGGGGACTTTATTTTAATAGGTTAAATACCGCCACTGGCTCTGTAGAATTAGAAATACTGTTCAGCTGAGGCTGCACGCGTTGCTCAAACAAAAGTTATATTCAAAGAGGTTTGTATAGCCTTCATGTACAAAGGTTATTTAACTTAATTAGGCAAAGTAATTACAGCGCCATTGTGCAACACAGAAATGTAGTGTTGCTATGTTTAGGAGTGTGGCCATTGGCACCAGCTGAACAGGCCAAAATTATTCAGTCCCATGTTCTGTTACGTATAATCTTCAGTAACTTGTTCAAGTTCAAAATATGTTTGAAATGTTTCATCAGCTGATATGGAATCGGTCTTGAAAGATTTTAATATTTATGTCCTTGTCATTCTTCCTGTAGGATGAAACCTTGAATGCAATTTGCAGCTGTCTGGGAGCCTGTTAAATGAGGGACTGGCTGCAGTTTAAAAATAGGTCTTCATTATTAATTTAAGAAGCCGACTACTTTCTGTACTTCAGCTGTAGCAGTCAGAGCTTTGCAACTGCTGATTAGGTAGCCTGGGAGAATTGGAAAGAATGTCATTTTTGAAGTGGTTATACTGTGGTATACGTACTGATACATTTATGTAACCACTGCTTTTGCTCTTGTGCACTCATATATATATATGCTAGTATCTAGCTGAATGTCGGTGACTGTACATTTAACTCGCTATTTGAGTGTATATAGATAAATAACCAAGTTTGGAAAGAGCATCTGTTTCTTCTGAAAACACAACACTGGAAAGGTAGGAGGGTTTAAGACATTTAACATATTCGGTTGGTGCCCTTCGCCGCTTCTTGCCAAATGTGTATGAGAGAGTTCCAGAAAACAGGTTTACTACAAAGCTGGTGGCAGGTTTGGTGTAGTATAGACCGCAGGTGTAAAAAATGCTTTATGGTCCAACGACAGAAACAGGTTGTAGTCTCACACAACACGATAGCCGTTTTGTTCACATAGCGCTTTAACGCCTTTATGCCTTTAGGGTGGCGAAGAGGGGCACTACTGAGTATTACCATACTCATATTTTGCCAGTACTTCATGTGGTTGTAAAATAAACAGTTTATTTCCAGACTTGGGTTGGTGTTTACACTTATCTCATCTGTTCGTACGTTTTCATGTTTACATAGCGAGAAAAGGAGTGTGAAACGTGGCCTCTGGGGTTAATTCGGAAATAAAATGGTGAAAATATTATGAAGGATCACACCAACCTCGTTAACCCTCCAGTCTAGGATGGAATATCGGGCTTTCTGGATACGCTAGAAAATGTCGATTTAAAACCTGTTGTATGACCTTCAGTAACTTTACAGTGTTGGCAGAGAGTTAACCATTGCCAGCGAAAAAATGTTAACAACATTAACACTTGAGTCATTAACACAGCCACAACACGCTCAAAAGCGATACTTTGTTTTGTAGTAGTTCAGGTGGGTAGCTGCGTCAGCATGCGTAGGCTGCAAAGGAACAAGTAATAGGTTTATTCCATGCTGAAAAAAAGAAGAAAGAGAACACAACGTTTCGGCCGTGGAGCCTTCTTCAGGTGTGGCACCTGAAGAAGGCTCCACGGCCGAAACGTTGTGTTCTCTTTCTTCTTTTTTTCAGCATGGAATAAACCTATTACTTGTTACTTTGTTTTGTAGTTTGTTGCCTTCGGGTCTTAAAAGTGCAAATAAGCTGCAACTGTCATGTCTGCATCAGACACCCAGCATGTTTCCTGCTCATAACAGCATGTGAATCATGTTCAGGTCATTTAAATCGGGATTACTGAAGCAATGCTCAACCCCCGGGACCAACATCGTTTTACAGTGTTGTCCCCGCCTCTCTGTGGCTGATTGGTTCAGCGGTAACTCGGTTACCTTTGTGAGTTTGTGCTCCTGCCAGAGAAGTACAGTGAAAACTGATACTGTTGGTAGCCGCAGTTTTCTGCAAGATCTACTGATCTACTGCTGCACTTAGAGAACGAAAGAGACCGAAACTTTTAAGTTTATTAGTAAGGTATACATCAGGTCTATGGGATTCTGCCGTTTTAATTTAACTTAAAAGTAAAAGTGCTTGATCTTGTTTAAAAAAAAAAAGCTATCGTCTTTTGTTGTCAGAACACGAAACCAGATTTTTTAAAAGCAAATTCCAGGTATGTTTATGAAATTTGTTATCGTGTGTTTGTAGTGTGTCGCTACTCGTCGCGCTTTCTGTTGAACATGTGATACGGTTTCGGGTCAAAAATTTCAGTAAAACTGGATCTTGTTGGAGCGCTGTTATTTTGAAGACGAAAAAGTAGTATGTAAACTGCCAGTACTATTAACATTTAATAAATGCTATTGTAAACATTTCCTTTAAGAAAACCACTATCCCGATTTAAGCATCATTGTTATGAGTTTCATTGTTTTGTTAGAATAGATTTGTCTTTTAGAACAGGATATCCTTCTACGAACGAAACTCTTCAAACAAGCAGGTCGTTATACAAATGAGTTTCAAGCGAGAGAGCTCAGAGAAGGA
This sequence comes from Lepisosteus platostomus, assembly GCF_059453375.1. NCBI lineage: Eukaryota > Metazoa > Chordata > Actinopteri > Semionotiformes > Lepisosteidae > Lepisosteus > Lepisosteus platostomus. Next base: position 28,827,833 of record NC_142623.1, read on the forward strand.
AGGAACATATTGGGTTCAAACTGTGACCATATAAAACGTTTCCTCTTGCATAGCTAAATAATGCAGCTATCTGTGTAAGATTTTTTTGTGAGCAAAGGAGAAGAAGAAGGCGATTGAGCTCCGTCTGTCTATCGCAAAAACGTATATCAAAGTTCAAGGTCTACACAGACTAGCATTGAACCCATAATAAACGCTTTTGAAATCTTCCCACCTTACATTAGAATGGTGCATCATAAGTAATCATACAGTACTTGTTTTCATTTGGTTTTCTTAGACCTAGTTAAAATTATAGTCCTCCAGCTGTATAGTTCAGTGGTTATTCTGCGCTACATTTAGAACGTATACAGTATAAAAACAAACTGATATCGCACCTTCACTTGTCGGACGTGAGCACGGAGAAATAATTCATGCACCTTGCAGAATTCTTGTCCATAGCCGCGCATCTAGTCTAAATTAAGTTAGCATTATATCCCATTTTTAGATATTGATCTCGAATGCCGTTAAGCTTTACGTATATTTCTGAAGAAATACGAAGCATATCCTAGGCTGAAGTCAGTAGCCGTTTTCTGACTACATTTTGTACTCTTATTAAGACTGTTTTGTAGGTTGGTTGTCATTTATAATTTTTCCAAATCTGAGCTACTACGAAGATATCTGCAGGCACAATTAAAGTTAGCTTTTGCTTCAGTTGATTCCTAAAATGTTCGATTAGTAGCACTTGAGTATTAGTTTAAACACCAAATGCCAGTGAAAGTGAGACGGCTGAGCAACCATAATTAAAAACGTTCCTTGCTGGTCTAGGTTTTCTGCTTAAAATGGCAAATTAGGCAAATATTGTCTGTTTGAAATTTACCCGTGGAATGAATTGACTGCTTGCTTAAGAAGACTACAAAACATGACGGGATTGTAGTCTGAATGGATGGTTGAAAAAAAAAAACTTCTGTGTTGTGTTTTTAATAACTTGCCTTCACAGTCAAATAAATGCAAAGCATTTACTTGCTAAATAATGTAGAGTACCTTTTTTCAGCTAATGACATTTGTATGTTTAATTTAAAGTAGCTGAAAAAATGACACTACTGTTGTGGTTTAATTTAGAAGGAATTGGACACCCTGGTTTTGTCCCTTTTCTGAAACTGAATAGCTTGTGCAGAGCAAACCTTGACTCCCTCTGTGTCCTCTCTGGTAGAGCTGATGACAGCCAGAGCACTTTATGGTGCCTACACTATTGTCCAAGGTTGTAACCATCTCAGAGACTTGCTAGGAGATCTCTCTTAGTTTTATCTCAGTAGAATTCTCGATATACAATGTAGGTATTTTTTACAGTTTTTTTTCTAAACTTGCAGGGAGCATTTTTAATTTAAAAATGTTCTCCCAGTGTTCTTGTGGGCTTCCTGTGGGTGCTCTGGTTTCTTCCCATAGTCCAAAAACATATGGGTAGGTTAGTTAGCTTCTGGGAAAATTGGTCTTGGTGTGAGTGTGTGTGAGTCTACTCTGTGATTGACTGGCATCCTGTCCAGGGTGTACCCTGCTTTGTCCCCATCGCTTGCTGGTAGGTTTTGGCTTTCCTGTGACCTTGAATTGAACAAAGCTGTTAGAAAATAGCTAAATTAATTTGGTAGTTTAGGGGGAGCAAGTTCAAAGTGCAATTTAGGCAGGACACCAGGGCTAATACCCTCTGAATAGTTGGCCTAAGTAATCTAGCCTCTTCTTGAAAGATCCATGATTGAAATTTTCATCACCTTTACTAGGTAGAGTCTGTATGTGAAGAATTGTCTCCTATTTTTTAACAATTATTTTAATTTTATTTATTTAAACCCCGCCAAAAACACAGAAGCAACAACAGAACAAACAAACAGCGTACTGTACATTTCTTTCAGAGATACACAATGTGCATTACAGTGTTTTGGCCAAAAAAGAGAGAAATAAATAGGAACATAGGGGGTGAAACATACTTAGACAAGGAATTGGAAACACCAAATCATTGGATCTATAGTACTCTATCAATAGCAGTGTGGCAGGGTGAGGATGAGCCTTGGACCTCTGTGGATGAAAAATGTAATATACATATCCCAACCAAACAAAAGAAGAATAAGCAGGCTCTATCCAAATCGTCAGAATAGTCTTCTTTGCTGCTGCCATCCCCAGTTAGAAAAATCACTTTTCAGCATTAATAGTGCTGAGATAATTAGATACCCTCTAACGTATCTTAGCACTTTTAATGCTCGAAAAGCAAGTTTACTCGAAGCACATCTGGGGATTGTAGGAGAATAGTATGTCATAGACTCCTCATATTTCCAAAACACATTAGTTTGGGGCATTATGAAAACGTGTAAATAAGGGCCCATTTACCCCGACATACAGAGCTGACAGGTAGGATCTGTAGAATGTCTCGAAAATGCAGCTCCTCTTAGTTTCTACTTGTGACCCTACATTCATATTTTGTTATTATTATAATAATAATAAACTTTATATAGCACCTTTAAAGGTGGCTTCTCAAAGCACTTTACAGAATGAGAACAATAAATAAAAAGGATACACAATTACAATATACAGAGGAGACCGTGGATGGTGGTACCAGGAAAAGCAGAGGGGTGAAGAATGGAACCAGTTAAGTAAAGGCTCTTCTAAAGAAGGTTTTGAGTCTGGATTTGAAGGAGTTTAGAGAAGGTGACTCTCTGATATCCTTGGGCAGAGAGTTCCAGAGCTTGGGGGCATAACAGGAGAAAGCCCTGTCACCCATAGAATGTAGATGGGCTTGGGGGACAGTTAGGAGACTAGAATTAGAAGACCGAAGGTTGCGAGTTGGGGAGTAAGGCCATAATAGTTCAGTGAGGTAATGTGGTGTCAAGCCATGCAGAACCTTATAGGTGAGCATGAGGATTTTAAAGTCCACACGGAGTTTGACAGGAAGCCAGCGCAAGGACTCCAGGACAGGAGTAATGTGATCACTTGCACTAGACCTGGTCAGGATCCTGGGTTCTGTATTTTGGACATACTGCAGTTTCTTCAAAGTAGATTTAGATGCCCCAGTGAGTAGAGCATTACAGTAGTCAATTCGAGAGAACACAAATGTGTTGATCAGCTTTTCAGCCACAGTTAGTGATAGCATAGGGTGTAGTCTAGCAATATTTCTGTGGTGGGGAAAAAAAAGATGTTTTGACAATATGCTGCACGTATTGGGTCAAATGTTAAGACAGAATCGAATACCACCCCAAGGTTTTTTAATTTAGACTGAAGCTCAAGTACAGAACCATCTACAGATAGGGTTACAGGATTAGCTTTACAAAGTTGATGGGGGGTGTCGATAAGCATGACTTCAGTCTTGTCACAGTTAAGATGAAGGAAATTTTGAGTCATCCAAGTTTTTATGTTAGAGATGCAATTAGATAGAATAGAGACAATCACATCAGTGTCAGTTTTGGTATGGATGTATATTTGAGTATCATCAGCGTAGAAATGATAGCTGAGGCCATGTGATCTTAAAAGCTGACCAAGTGGAAACATGTAAATGCTGAGGAGCAAGGGGCCCAGTATTGAGCCCTGAGGAACACCAGACTTAACGAGACCAATTTCAGACCTATACCCATTAAGAGAGACAAAGTGACAGTGATCAGTGAGGTAAGACTTGAACCATTTGAGAGCAGTGTCAGAAACTCCAAACACAGTCTCAAGATGAGAAACTAAGATGTCATGGTCAACAGTGTCAAAAGCAGCACTGAGATCAAGAAGGATGAGTATAGAAAGAGAACCAGAATCAGAAGCTATTAGAAGATTGTAAGTGACTTTGACCAGGGCAGTTTCTGTGCTGTGAAGTTGATGGAAGCCAGATTGGAGGGGTCTGAAAAGGTTATTTGCCATGAGGTGGTTATGTAACTGAAATGTGACAGCACGTTCTAGAATTTTTGCAAGAAAGGGTAAGTTGGAGATGGGGCGAAAATTGTTAAGATTGTCTAGAGTCATGTTAGGCTTTTTTGGCACGGGGGTAATGGCAGCAGTTTTGAGGACTGTTGGTACAATGCCAATGCTCAATGATTCGTTTATAATATTGAGGACAATGGGACAGAGAGAAGAGAAACAGGACTGAAATAAAGTTGTGGGAGTGGGATCTAAAATACTGTAGATGTGGTGGGTTTCATGCGTGTAACTAGTTTATTGTGGGATGCTGAGTCAAGAAGAGAGAAGCTGGAGAGAAGGGAACCAGAAAAGTTGGATAAGGAGGGAGGAGGTATGGAAATGATATTGTTCTTAAGCCAAATGTAATCCCCTGGGTTGACTAATGAATGTAATGCTGTTTATTGCATAATTATAGTGGCAGCTGCTGCTATGTTGAAGTCACTGACAGAATTTAAAGGATGGCTGTTCTTCACCAATAGGGCTGTCAATGAAAGAAAATCTTTTCAACTGAATAGGGCTGAAAGGAGACTGAGTTACAAGCTGTTGTTTTGATAAGATGTCTTATAGTTAGCTGACATTACAAAGCATATTTAGTGCTTCTGAAATTGAATATTTGTGCCCATAATTAGTGTCAGAAATTTGCATTTGTCAGATATTTGTCTGAGTATGTCCGAGCATTTCGACATACTGTACATAGATAACTGTTTCCACTTGTGTGTGTCCAGCATGAAACATACTTTTTTTTGTGTTTTGTGCATTACAGCAGTAATGCGATGGTTTAATCTGTGTATCAATATATTTCTTTTGACCTGTTACAGCTAGAAATAAGATGTCCTGTTATTAGGATTTGCTGTTATTTGCACATCTGGTCCGCAAATAGAGTGTCTTGTGCATCATGGATTGGATGCTTAAAGCACACAGCTAAATTTGTGAAACTGTTCTACTTTTCACATTACTGCCAACCTGAAATGTTATCTAGTGAGATGGGAGAGTGTCTCAGCCATTAGTAACAGTAACATGTAGACATAAAAAGTGTGCAAGTTGCATTTTTTAAAATTCCACTTTAAAGTATGACTCCAAGAAAGGCAGTTTTCCTCTTGCAAGACATTTTAATGTTCTGGTCTCTTCATGAAGCACTGGCAAGAAACAACTTTTTATTGGTCTGTATAGCAGAGCTGTTGTAAGTTTACAGGTTCAAAATTTGTTGAAATATATTATACTGTTCATCTGGACTGTGCAACGTTGTGTGCTTTCTTTGCAGCCAAAACGTTTGCTTTCCATTTCTTCACTCACCATGTCGAGAGTTACAGTACATATTAGAAACTTATCTGTGAGATCACATTTTGTGATTCATGAGATTGGGAGTTGGGAGAGTGATTTGGAATTTATGCGATTTTTGCGATGATGACTCTACAGTATTGTATTTGGAGTTGTTGGAGTCTGTGCTTAAATACTTTTGTTTTTGTGCTCTACATGGCTGTGCTTTGCAGTTGTTTTTTTGTGTCCTGAAGCTGATATCATATTTTTACTTATTTCTCCTATGTAACGGGCTGGCCTTTTGTTCTGATATCATGAGGCTGAAGGATACTTATGTGGGTACTTAGGTGATTACAGTATAATTTCTCAATTAAGTGCTTGAGATTCCTCAGAGTTCACAGCAGTACATAGAATTTGGTATGGCATGCTTTGCTTTTTTATAATACATTAAGAGTTGACGCTCTAGGAATGTGGGAAACATTCATATTAGATAGGTCTGTACAAAAATGAAATGATGTGTTACACAAAATATTTGATCTTTTGCCCAAACAGTCTGTTAATTAGATGTGACTGGATTTTTGTGCACAGCAGCCCTCTCTTTCCAATTAGTCTATTGAAGAGGTTCCGTCTTGGCAAGTGATTAAGAATGACAAAGAAGTCAGGCAGAGGAGAACTGAATATTTGAAATTCCATGCTTACTTTGTGTGAGGTGATCAGCACTGAAGTGTGTTTAATATAATGTATGTCAAACAAATGAGGCTTTAAACAGCTGATATATTAAGGGACTGCCATTGGAAAGCTTTTTTTAAAGAAAAAGAAATCTGTGACACAGTCACAACATTGCGAGACAGTACTCTGCAAAATTTCTAATTTGATCATACAAAAATTTTTGGATAAAAGTGTCCATCGATACATCATAGTGCAATTCAGTAACAGATTGAGTTCCCTATATGGAGGTGTGCTTACAAACCCCTTTGTCTCTTTCTTCATTAAAATACCCATTAAAAAAGCCCTATAAAAATTGGATCAGTCAGTATCCCATGGAAGAACACACTTTTCCACTCATTCTTTGCATGGTTTTGGTGTTTTTGATCCAGATGTCCATGATCTCTGATCATCTAGATACGCATTCCATACATACTTTCACAGAGTGCTTTACAGAACCTACGGAATCTCTTGAGCAGACCCTCACATGTATCTCGGTGAAATGCACTGTGTGTGAAAAGTGAGCTTGCAGAGATTGGAAATGGGGACCAAGAGAAGCAAAGGCATTTGTGCCACTGTTTGGTGGCTCTCTTGTTGTATCACGGGGCTTTATTTTTCCACCCAGAGCATTGCCTCTCTTTTATTATTCTGCCTCTTGTTCGGTGGTGCTGGTGCGATAAGTGATGTTCCACACTTTGGAGCACAGTGTTTCCCAGTGGGTATAAAAGGCTGCTTGAGTAAAAATGAAAAGGTGGCCTCTGTGAGCTGTCATAGTAGCTTAATGGCAATAGTTTGATGAGATAAAACTTTTGTTTTAAACTTATTCAGGAGGGACTTTCAGGATGTCAAGTCAACGGATTGTAATTTTTGCTTATGTTTCCAACAAAATCCCTGATTTTGTTTGCAGTGTTGTTTATCTTATATACAACGTAGCCGTGCCCCTCTGTGCAGTGACAAATATTTGCACCCTTGCAAATCCTTCCTTGGCACAGATACTCCGTGTTTTAGTTGATCTCTCTTAAAATTCCCAATCACCCCCACCTAGGAGATATCTGTCTCCTCCCTTCTCCCTGTTACAAAGTTCAGTGAGAATTCCGCTGTGGCAGTGTGGAATTACAAAGTATAATCTTCAGACAGAAAGTACTATTTTCCGACTGGCAGCAATTTTTTTTTGTGGTAATATCTGTTTTGGAGAATGAACCTCTGTGGTTGGCTGAAATCAGATAACACAATAGAAAAAGCTTTTGTCGTCTAAAAAGTATTATTCATTAATTATTCACAGTTTATGAGGCACTGTAATTTGCCCTGGCTCTTTAATATAGGCTTTTTGCTTCCTTGTGTGAAGATATACACTCTACTGGGGAGCTTGAAAGTGCTTCGTAAGGATAATTGTTCTTTAAGAATGTCATTTTGAGACCAAGTATGTATAGAAGGAAAGCCAAGTCATGGATTATTATACAGCACCTGATCTTTCATATATGGATGCCAGAACTTTAAGTGGTGCGGAGATGAAGTTTCAGAGAAGAGGAGGGTGTAAGGTGTGAAAGGAAGTGATGTTTGACGATACTTAGCCATCCAAGGAAGAGGCTAGCTTTGAGATGTAGAGAATCTAGTTTCAAGGGATGGCATCATTCCCTAGGAATGTTAAAAAAAACATTTGAGAATGGGTTTTAACCACAGCCTGAAAGAAAAGCAAAACAGAAAGGCCAGGAGGCTGTGGTAGACATGTCGACATTATGTCAGCAGACCTGTTTTTAGCAGACTGGGAGATGGGTCTTGACATTCTGCCTGTCCTCGTCACACTGTGGGCTGTGAAGGACACTGACAGGAAAATAAGTGTTTTTGAGATCCTTGGCACTAGCACAACTGCCCAAGAGTTTGTGAGTTTAGTATAAGTCAAATGAGACAATTCACTTAAATTCTTCTGTTATTCCAGTATGTCAGTAAACACTTAAGGTTCAGTCTTTTAGGCTCCTGTATGACTTCATGTGGGTGGATTTGACTTTTTTCTATCTTATTTTCACCTTGTGTGAGAGGGATACTAGATGAGAATCCATTGTTAATTCATGTCCTACTTTTAATATGTTAGATAACATTTAGCATACAGCATTGCTGCTGGAAAAGGGACAGCTTTATATTGTATCTATTGTATCATGACCATAATCAGGGAAAAAATAGCCTAGAACATTTAAGTAACCTAAACTAGAACCAACGAATTCTTGAAGATTATGGAACTGTGCTGAGTTATGTAGTTTGAAGGTGAATACTTTAGACAGAAATAGCTGAATGATGTAGTGGAAGAAATATGAGCTGAAAGTAAACAAATATTTTATAACCCCTGTCAACTATTAACCTGATTAAGGAATAAACTGTAGAAGCACTGTGCTGTCTTTCATATGGGGAAGGATAAACAGACAGCTGGTTGAGGAACTGAGAAGGAGGAAAAAGCAGAGAGATCACTCTTGAAAGCATACGCACCAGAAAATAAGAAAGGGCTACAAGGAAGAGAAACTTGAATGTGGAATCAGATGTAGTTGTGGTTTAGAATGGCACAGGTAACGTTACTCTATCATGTCATCTAAGAGCTGGGAGGTTTGTGTCTGCATTGGTAATGATGCTGGCTACTTGGAGAAAAACCATTATTGCAGTAAGAGATACTAAAAAACGTTTATAATATTGAAATGTTCTTATTCTGTGGAGAGGTGATAAATGTAAGGTGAGAATTGTTGTTGTTGGAGGTGCTTTCTGGCTATGCTGTGAGACACCATACAGCATCGCTATAGTTTTCAGTTAGTTCTTACCATCTTCGCATTGTGAGTCTTTAAAGCCTTGCGAAAGTATTCGTTATTTAGGACATCTTGAGTAATGCATTTGAAGTGTAAAGTGAAATTGAACCATCTAATGAGTAATTCTAGAGTTCATGCTAAATATTTCCCATTCCTGATCCAGATCAAATGTTCCTATTGGTTGTATCGCACCATGTGAAACCAGCAAAAGTAGAACAACCAAATACCAGACATGACTTGCTTGCTTTTTTTCAAATTTAAAAAAATGTCAGGTTTATAGCTTGTAATAATGGATTTAAAAAAAATATATATTTTTTCAGTTTATTAATTTGTTTTCAAGAATATTGAAATAGGAACAGTCTTACAAATACAGTTTTACACTGCAAAATTAACTTCTTACCAATTTTTAGTATCTTATGTGTAAAAGGTTTTGGCCAGAAATAGCAGAATTTATTCTGTTCATTGCATTTTCAAACCTCAGTCTGAAAAGTGGAATGTTTAGAATTGGAGCAAATATTTGTTTTTGATCTCTGCTCTGTGATAAGGTGTTAGCTAGTCTTCTGGAAATGCATGACATAATACAGTATGTACCAGCAGTATTTGCTTTACTTTCCTGAGCTTATCTTTAGCATTCCTTTGGCTATATAATTGCCAGCATGCTGACTTGCAATAAATGATATTTGACGAAGCCTGGGTAATATAAACTTTGCAAAGCACCATGCAAAAAAAACTGTCTATAATTGCCATAATTGCTAAATATACATATCTATCTAATCTTGTTTAATCTTTTCACCATCTTTTGCATTATTTATTCTTTTCTTTTCCCGTTTTTAAAGGAAATTCCCATGACACACTTTGCTCAATAAGTAATCAAGATCTGCTGAGCAAACTAATTATTGTCAAGACAAATAATAATGAATCTTAGTTCTTTCCTAATGCAGTAAAACATCCTTTATCTTTTCCACAGATTTCTGTTAAAAGGCAGACTGACCACTTTACTAATTTTACACTTTTATAATTCTAGAGATTGTAATCATGGAACTAAAAATAGTGAGAGATAAGTGTTTTTTGTTTTACTAAAGGTATTTGGAAAGTACTGGACATCTGACCTTGAATTTTGAAGTGTGACATACTTGTTAATCATGTCTTTTTTTCAACCCTCATCATTAAAATGCATAAGTTCCCATACAAGGCAGTAATTCCATCTGTTATTTGACTAGAAATGGCTCTGTATGGTGAACAGCAACATTGGTCAATTTTGTACCCTGAATTAAGGAGTAATACACTTTGGCTGCTAACAGTTCGAGTTTTTGGTGTTATTCCTTTAAATAAAATGTATATCCTTATTCTTCTTTCTCATAGTTCAAATGAAATAAGTTAAAATGGGTAATGGGAAAAATCCCATAGACCTTTGTCATTTTTCTGTCAGGTAAAATGACAAATCTAATTACCTACCTTAAAGTATTTTAATTTTTGTTATATTGTTAGAATTTGTAAGAAAACTAGAGAAATATGTAATTGAAAATGTTTGTTTTCTGTTTTTTAGCGTCTGCACCTTGTTAGATTGAGTGATCAAAAGTGAACCAGTTTTGACCAAAACGCATCTTAAAAAGGTTGTAGTTTCCCTGAAACTTTTCATCTGTGAATTTACCAGATTGCGTGTCATCTTGAATGACCTATTTACATTTACTGTACATCAAAGACTGGTACTCCGAATATGTCCATAAACGACCATATACGTTTTACAATTTTATTATCAAATGACATTTGTCACTCTAAACTTGGGCCATAATTCGTCAGCGGAATGCAAGTTTAAGCAACTGTTTCAGTGGTCCAACCTTTTCTGAATAAGTGTTAAACAACAAAACCACTTTTTCAAAATTCAGTTGTCTTCGCTGGTGTCAAATGAGAGTGGCAATAACAAAGTTTAATATCACACATGCCATTATCTTTCTGTTTTGTATGCATTCGTCATTAGAGCTCACCTTCATGTACACAGGAATTGTAATGCACTCTGGATTTCCATGTTTATACAGGGCTGGGTTTGGCAAACTAGATATTCCCACAGCTTCTTGTTTGCAACAGGACAGGTGTGGCAGAATCACGGCCACAGGTCTGGTTAGTGTTTAATGTAATCATGCAGGTAGGGAACAGACTTTCAAATTCTTTTGAGTTCCCCCATGGGCTTCTAACAGTTGGTTCCTAGTATGAAATAACAATAACAAATAATTTAAATGAACAGAGTCCAATTCAGATGTCGTTGCCTTCATCAGCCCGTGTGCTTGTATCAACCACCTGTCAGAATGAGGGCGGAGTTTCCTTTTGTCTCCTTTCTCAGGCATGACTGATTCCTCTCCCTAGTCATTGTTTTCTTTAAGTTGTAGCCCTAATCTGTAGATGACATCCATTACCTGAGCTCTTTTCTGGGTTCGGAGGAATTAATTTCTGCATGAACATAAAGGGCTTATTGATACCAGTATGGGATATTTTTAATGCCTCAGCATTTTTATTGTATGTGTCATGTGTCATTAAATTGCATTGCTGACAATAGTTGAAATAATGTTTATTCTGCATTGGGTGCCATGATAGAGATTTCAAGGGGTGCTGAGCATATTTTATAGGCTTTGAACTGATGTTCTGATTTGCCCAATTTGCTTGCTAACCTAGTAGAGTTCAGCTTCTCTAACCCCTGCAGGACTATGAGAAGTGGGTCCTCTGTTAGAGAGGGGTTGTGGGGGCTGTTTGTTTTTCTTCTGCTCTTGACTTTGGGTGACCCCTGGTTATTGGGCTTCCTTTCAGGCAGGTTCCCGGTTACATGAGCAGCTTTTCTTTTGACACCTTGAGTTTACAGAGAGGGAGCTGAATGATGGGCAGGGACTCATTGACACACTCAAGTGGAAACTCTGTCTTATCCTTCCTCTGTTTTTGAGCATGAGTGCTGTGTTACAAATTATTAGTCTTACAACTGAGGTTTTGCAGCCTGTTTAAATATTTAATGACGTTTTGAGTAACTTGCACATTTGTTCTGTTTTGTTTGGAGCTTTATTACCTGCTGTGTTTTTACTATTACAAACAAACTAGTCACTTTATGCTTTTTTTTAGGAGCTTATACTAATGATTAAGTCTGTCACTTAATACAAGGAGAACACTTGGTTTATTATTCTGTTGAAGGTGCAATTTCATAAAAGAATACATTTTATATGTTTATATGGTGATTTTTCTCAAACGTACAGGTTGTCATTTCAGCTCTATAAAATGTAATTAATAGGCTCATTTGTAAAACATACAGAAATTATGTGTGTAAGTATATAAGACATAGTGGCTCAATTACTTTTTTTACTTAGCTAAAGTAGTCAAAATAACCAAATGCTTAAACCTGGCAGTTTTGCAGTGTGTTTATATTTCAAGAAGGCATTTGTGAAGTTTTTGCTTAAAGGTTTCAGTGTTTAAATAAGTTAAATATTGGCCTGTACTAATTCCATTACATGCGCTGTGTGCCCTACTAATCAGTTGTCCGCTGACATGCTCCAGAAGAAACACAACAATTGCCTTCTCAGTTAATGCATATGGGCAGCTAGGTTTTTTGTTTTATTAACCACAGAAATACACTGCATCCTAAACCATTTAACAGCAGTTCTAGTCTGTAGAAATTGATACGAACCAGTGTAGCAACATTTTTAATCCCCCTTTTCATCTCCCCTAAACATTTTTTACCTTTTCGAAAGAAGTAGTTTCTTCTCCATGGGTAAGAAAAGGATTGCAATGACAACAGTACCTTCCCCTGTGGAATGTAAGGCCAGCCTCTGAGCTGTGAGCTATAAGAATGCCAAGACATTTCTTATGCACAGAGACCGCATTCCATAGGGTTGCTTAAACTACCCAGGAGCTTAGAAATACAAAGGCATCATTTTGCATTGATTGGGTCACTGATGAACTAATGTGCAGCCATAGCTTTTTTGGCACGCATCTTGCTGAGGGTTCCAGTACACCACAAAAGCACATTTTAATTTACAGTATAAATCCAAATGAATTGTGAAAAGGCTAAGGTGGCAGGAGTTTAATCTTTCTGCTTGAGCATTTATTATGATTCAGTCAAAACTGCTGTTGACAGCTGCAGTATTCTTTAATCACATTACTCATGACTAAAGGCAAATTTGAATTGTCTGCTCTCTTGAGGTAGGCATACTGGCCAAAGGTTACATTGGAATGACTACTGCAGTGCTGTTACAGGCCAGTAGTCTGAACGTTGGCAAAATAAACAATTGTCAAATAGTGATGATGCAGGTTTGTGGGAGCTGCAAGTTTCTCTTCTGTGTTGCAACTTGGTAATCCGTTGGACAACCTGCTCTTCTAGTTTAGCAGGAATGCAGAAGGTGGGATGTAAATTTACTGAGTGTGATTTAGCTGATGGAACAAATTGTGAGATCAAAGTTGTAGTTGTCAAATACTCTGAATCCTAAAACATTATTTTAATATCAAGTGAACATACCTGTCAGTGCACAGTTTCTTAAAACAAAGCTTTCTCAAATGAACCCCAGCTAAACATGAAGGTTCAGCACAACCTCCATTGAAAATCTGTTTCATGGGTAACAACTTTTATATACAATACATCCTACTGAATTAAATGTCTTCCATTATCAGACATAACTAATTTCAGTTAAGAGATGTGCTTTAAAATATTTTTGTCAGGTGTTTCTAAATGAAGTATGTTTTTTCTATCATTTAGACACTTTCCACTATCATTTCTATCAATTCTATTACATAACATTTTTTGTTGACCTTCTATATAGTAGCATATATATTGTTTGGGTCTCTAGAAAATCTCCTTAAACAACCTTATCTATCTAAACAGTCCAAATAATTGTATTACCAGTGCACCCGAAAAATTAGATGTGCAACAATAAAAACATCACTTTACTAGTCATTTCTTAATTTTTCTGTTTTGAATCAAACCAGTATTTGGTCCTTAAACTGTGTCTTGTTATGGTACCATGTGGAATGAAGCTTAACCATGCAAATAAATTCTCTGAAATACTGAAGCACACTCTGAGAATTCCTTCAGGGCTTGTGTTAAGTCTGCTTAACACAAGTTTGAACTCAAACACCTCCAGGTTTTAAACAATTGCATTCCAGTCTTTTCTAAAAGGCATATCTGAGGTTGGTTTTGTGGAAAGTAGTTACATCTGTGTCATCTGAAAACATTGTTTACCTTCAATTAGTAGGCAATAGGAAAACCATTAAAAACTCCCAGTCAATAATGACCTTGCTGTGTTTTGCCAGAAGACTCTGGGTTTTGCAATTTTTTTAGCTGATGTGTCAGTGACAGAAAGCAACAGACCTGTCTTTTTCATTTACAAGTGAATGTTGTGGTCAGGGTCATTTTTCAGGTGTGAAAAGTGACTCTGGGAGATTCTTCACAAAGGTAATATTGGTGAAACCCTGCTGAGTATGTGTTTGCTGTATTCTATCATAAGCAGGTCACATAACACGGGCTTAGTTCTAGTATATCTTTTTGGAGAGATTTCAGTGAAGGAAGTCCTCGGTTATTTTGAGAGACAACCTGACTGAAATAGAGACAGCAATAATCTTGTAAAGACAGAGTACGGAATATCATAGTTCTGTTTATTTGGGCATCTGCTTTGTTTCTAAATCAGTCTATTGAAATAACTGGACTTACACCTATTGTTCTGATCAGTTTGGAAAGTCAGTGAGCATGGTAAAAACAGCAGGAACATTTCTATGCCTGGTGTGGCCCCTAAGGACACAGAAAAGTTGGAAGGCTGTAATTTGGGATGAATCCACATAATAAAAGCAGTAGTGGTCAGGAGTTGAACTCTGTGTGTGAGTATCATGTGACTAACTGAAAACATCTCTAAAGCTGAATGTTGAAAGCTTAAGCTATTATCATTTAAGTTGCTGCTAGGATTTGAGGATTTGGTTAGCAGGATTTAGCATTCTCAGAAATAAATAGTTGTGGTATCTCCCTTAAAAGTGCTTGCTTTTTTTTCATCTTCCTGGATTCTTCTGCATTTCTTCTCCCGTTGCCGAGCTAGTTATGCCACAAGTGTTAATCTCACCTGGGGCACTTCATACCATTGCTGCTTGTCCTGTCCAAGTTTAGCAAACCTGTTATGTAGCTCTCAAGATGGCTATAGATTCTGCTGCAGTAAAACATAGCAACTCTCTCTCTGTTACCATAGAATGGCTGTGAAGGACAATGAATAGGCAACAGTACAAAGACATAAAAGCTAAAACAATAGCAAAGCCCATTGTAAATTATAATATATGCTGGACTGTTGACAATAACATTTTAGGGGGGGCTCAGAAAGATTTCACTGTGTAATCTTTGGAATTCCATCTTAAACCCAGAGCACTGGAAAAGGCGGGACATGAACCATGTTTGTTTTTTCCTAAGGGACCCTTATGGGGTGGAAGAACACGTCATTTTAAGCAATAAAAAGGGGCCCCAATATCTGGAATAGCATTCGTTTGTCTCTTTGTAAGGCCCGAGTGAGGGCTCCCTGCCCCAGCTACTTGGCTGCTCTCCATCTGTACCCTGGCTCTGAATGAATGGTACCAGGCCTTTCTTTCTTTGAAGCCAGCCAGGAATGTGAGGCGTTTTTTTTGTTCAGAAAGCAGTATCAGCGGTGAAATATGTCTTCTGTAGCTCTCTTTGTATATTTGGAAGGCGGACGTCACAGGCGTGCTACAGTGGTTTCCACTTGGCTTTCACATGACTTAATTTTCCTTTGTGTTTAAATGCAATAAAAACTTAGGAAAGTCTGATTTGTTTAGTTTCAAGACTGGACTGTGGCGAAAGCTCTGCTCAAAACATGGTTTCACATCCTGAGACTTGTTGGGGCAAGGTAAGAGATAAACATATAGTTCAAATTGGAAACAGGACGACAAAATAAGTTCATATATTTTATATTTAAAGTTTGTAGTTGAATTGTGAGTATATGCAAGTTTTAGAAAATAAAATAGGAATAATTCACACGGGAAATTAAACTTTGTGAAATGCTGGGGATTTGTGTTAAAGCATGATAGTTACATTAGTTGTTTTCTTAAAGTGTTAAACTGCAAAACATGGGAAGCTGTTGATAGTGAAGGTCAGGCATAAGTGGTCAACATATTTTCTTTATATCCTTACATCTCTGAGAAGAAGCATGGGTGGCCAAGAACATTTTTCATTCACGTATAAGACTACTAAATTTGGAACTAAAAGACTTTTAGAGAGTTTATATTAACTTAAATATTGGTGAGAAATACTGCATTTTGCTAGATTGAGATGTTTAAGGAGTTAAGGCTATCTGTCTCATATCATTCCAGCTTGTGTTCTCCCTAGATAGCATTATTTTGTAAGTTTCATCTAAAAAGCCTTTCTGAGCAGAAAGAAAATATTTTCTTACAAAACATGTGTGGGATGCAACACATTTGAAGTGGATCATTAAGCCTTACTTAGTACTTTACAGTAGAATAAGTCAGAATAATAATAATGTTACTTGAGGCCAATGTCGAGAGCAGGACTGAATTATTTGTGGAAAACAAAAACAGGGTGAAAGCCTCAAGTCCTCTGCATGTCCTCTGCTGTCACTGCTCTCTCCCTCTGCCCATTCTGCCATCACGTTTGACTCTGTCATTTCCAGTTTACTAGCTTCTGTGCGCTAATGTGAGGAGATGAGCCCTGGCTGTCTGCACATGTACTGCAATGTGCTCCAGAGAGACACGCAAAGCTCTGAAAAAGACCATTTGCAAATCAATTAATTATTCAGTTAATTACTGCCTACACAATTCACTCCATTACGATGCTAGAACTAAAAGTTCAACATCCAAAATTAAGAGGATTTTCTACATGGAAATTTTTCGTGTATTATCCACCTGTAAATGATGGGTATTTCAACTGTGGTATCTTAGTACCACCGGTATCATGGTATGTATACTAGAAATCCTGTCTGTAGTCCTTTGTCTGTATTTTAAACTTTGTAGCCGCAGCAGGGAACATACATTAAAATGTGGGTAAAATATTTCTGATCTGTTTTTTTAAAATATTTGTTGTGGAATTCTGAAAAAACTAAACACTAAAAACAAAATATGACACGGACCAAAAAAAGAGAGAGGAAGAAAGAAAGAAAAGAGGATGGGGGTAAATCTACCCCAAGTGGAGGATGAGAAATAGACATCTCAAAGCATTTCAGAGTTTCATGGTCATCTCGCACTAGCAAAATATGATCTAGATATACATCTTTCATCTTGTACTTCTGGAAATTAAGGCCCCCAAGTGTGATTCAAGAGAGTCTGTCTGTATCCAATCATGTAAAATTGTTTTGGACTGAAGTTAGATCTGTGAACAAATTACATTGTGCCTAAAAATTGATAGTTACTTGGGAATTGTCACCAAGAAGGAGTGCTTCTGAGTGGGGCTCAGCAGGATAGTCACGCCCATAAAAAACACATGAGGTACATACACCCAAAAGCTCTCAGTAACAGGGCACTCCCAAATTAAGTACTGGGTACACCCTAAATGTTTATGTGACAGCAAGGGTCAGGAATAGGAACTGCCAAAGTGGTGTTCCATTCAATATGTGGTCAAATGTAACGCCGGTAGCCCCTGCAGTGCACATACAATATGCAACAGTATCAGGGCATTCAAAGTTTGTTTAATCCATCTGAAAAAGAAAATAAATGATTTACACTCACGGGGTTAAAAAGGATTAGCTGGTGGGCTGTGTTTGTTGATGAAGAGAAAGTATTGCACCATATCTATCCTAAATGAGGGTCGCTGAGAGAGGACTGATTTTAAACATAAGGAAATTATATGGAGAAGAAACTAGACCCCTAGTAGTGATAAAACTATTAGATCAGCCACTGGATGAGAGGATAAAGCATTGTTCCCTGGAAACCGCTCGAATGGCACTGAGTGGATTCTGAGATAAAATAGGAAAACTTATCTGATATCATGAGCCATATGCTTGATGCTGACATCAAAGATTTCACCATAAGTTTAAAGGGGAACTGCAATATTTATATTTATAGCTATATTTATATTTTGGGATTAGAAAGAATTGGCATTTCAAACCCCCATAACAGTAAAATGTACACAATAACTTGTAAAACCTGAATTTACATCCCAAAATAGAGAAAGTTTCCAGGTATGCACGGCTCCATATTCTGACATTCAGAACAAGGCAACAAAAGCTCCTTTGCGAAAAGGCCCCATTACATTAACAAGCAGGCTTGTGAATACATCTCTTTGAATCCAACAGAAATATTGCTCTCAATTTCGAGATGCTTTTGCCAACAAATACTACTTATTCGAATGCAGATCACGTTGTAACATTTCTGCGGTGAAATGTCTGCTGCACAACCTGTTCTTATTTGCTTGTACATTACAATACATTAGTCATTGCAGTAACTAGTGAGCAGGAAGGGCTGTTTCATGTCGCAATTTGTGGGAACTCTCACCCGTAGCGAGACCAGGGGTTTGTGACAACATGGAGACTTACAGTCCTTTCACAAACTTCATGATTTTGTATTTTTTGTAATTTATTAAATTTTTCTATACCGTCAATGAATTTATTTTGTAACTGAGATTTAACCAGTCTGAGAAATTGGGACTGCATTTCCCCTTCAAATATTTCTTGTAGACCAGTGTACGAAGGTAAAGCGCTAAGAACCTGAAATGAAGGGGGAGATATGCTTAATATTCAAAAGTTGGTTTAGTTCCAGAGGAAACATTTCATAACTGGGTACAGTATTTACATGCTGTCATAAATTCAAGATCCATTTATACTATATTTGTACTCAGTAAATGCTTCCTGCTCATAGATCTCCTCTTAATTTCCCTGTAATTCTATTCCAAGAATGATTAACTTTTTTTTATTGTTATTGATGTAGGGAAACAGTTTACAATTTAGGCTTTTCATGAAAGCATTCTACTCTACCTTTAATTTAAGTTAACTTTCTACTTTCTACAATGATCTATGTCAGTGCAAAGGTATTACCTCACAACTAAAGGACCTACATGTTGACAATAAACAACCTGCAGCCTGCATCATCCTGTGTTTTTGAGTAATAAAGTGTGAAGGGCCTAAATACTACAAATTTCCTCTTTTACATTTTAGACTGTTTCTAAAATTACAATTTTGATTCAGGAATTTCTTTTTTACTGGTACTTACTATTCCTATAGTGAGAATAAATCTTATCACCATACAAGAGTCATATTATATGCAAGTATGTTTCTTCTGAAGAATACATAAAGAAACCTGAGAAGAGTTTATATTCATATTTCATAAAACTGGTCACCATGTTCTAAAATAAATTATTCTTTCTCTGGAATCAGCCCAGAAAAGAGAGACCAGACACATTCTGGCACTTAAAGGAATGCCTAACGCTGAGAAGCTGAAGGAAGTGAACCTTTTTAATCACTAAAGAGTACGAGGTGACCTGATACAAGTATTCAGATTCCTCAAAGACTCTGACAAAGTCAACCCAGCTGACTTCTTCAGAATGAACAGTGAAATGTGTGCCTGAGGGCACAAGTGGAGATTAAAACCAAGAACAGGTGGAACTTCTTTATCCAAAGGGTTGTGGGAGTGTGGAACAAGTTACCCGGGCATGTTGTTAAAGTTATATCCTGGCTTCTTTCAAGAAATGTCTTGGATAAAGTAGCTTATAATTACCAAATGGGCTGAATGGCTCCCTCTTGTTTGTAATTATTCTTATGTACATGTTATTGATTTGCATTTTATGTTAATAATAAACTAGTAATTATTTAGTAAAAGTATCAGTTAGTTATACTAGCAGTTATACAAATTTTAAGCCTGGTCTTTGCAGAGCTGTTTTCTTTTCTCCACTTGTGAGCATTTGTTATATGTTGACATTTTCTAATAAACCAAGATGAAAGCATAATGAAAAAAGCAAGATTACGAAACCTGTCTGCTTTTCAACCTGTATCAGTCACTCAATTGATCGACCCCATTAATCCTTCCTGTGTACAGTAAGCCAATCCACAAGCCTTTCTCCTCTGCTGACAGAGTATTTTGTAGAGAAAAAAAATAGTAAAGATTCCCGAAGTATAATTATAAACAGCAATTGACAATTTTGGCATGGGTTTTCGCCTTTTAGTTAACTGACCTAAGAAAAGGCTTTTAACAATGGGAAAACAGTGGGGAAAACTGGGGAAGGTTCCTTTCTATCTTAACCTTTTGTTTCAGGGGTGATCTTAATTGTTGTGATTAAGTTTGACACGGAACCAGTGGACACAATTAAATAAACAAGGTCTTCCTCTGAACAAAGGGGCGGATTGAAAAGGACCTCTAAAAGGTTGAATTGAGTGCAATTGTGAGATGAAATGAGATTGGGCCGTATTCATTTCATTCTCTGGGAGCACTCAGCGTGCAGTGTTAGAACCCAGCAGGCACTCTCTATCAGCTGCATTGCTCCTTGGATGTTAGGAAATTGTCACATGCCCCAGGAGCTGAATATAAATAGTTTGTCCTATGATCTGGTAAAAATGCTCAAAAATCTCTGTAAGTGAGCTTAAAAAACATTTCTGGTTGTACCGATCTACCACAAGATACAAGAATCCAGAAACAGTACCGTTATATTTTTGGTTCAGTCTTTTTCGTAGATATGTCATGCTTGGAATTGAATCCAGACACTGTTTTATAAGTCAATAAGGGTACAGAGACATCAACAGATGGGTACACCGATCTCACAGTCATTAAAAGTAAATGATCACAAAAATAAATTAATATTTATTTTTTCTCGACAGGGAAAAGTCAGAATGATGTGTTCAGACATATCTTGAACAGGACATGATGTCTTTGAAAAGAGTGACAGAATGACATTCCTGGAAGACTAAATTGGAGGATTGTTTGCCTTGCCAAGATTTGGCCCTTTTCTTGTCCTGAGTCCCAATGCATTCCTTCGGCCATGACGTCCAGTTTGAAAACATGAACAGTCTGAACCTGAACCCACTGGGCCTCCTTTCTAGTGACTGTAGACTCTCTCCTGCCACAAGCAGTATAGACCAGTTTACCCATCACCATGGTAAAGGGGACTCGGCTTACAGCTCCTTTTCAGGAGGTTCCAATGCTCCAGATCACTCCTCCCCCTCTCTACCAGATGAAATGCAGCCTCACAGCTTACATTACACGGACCTGAAGTACGTGAGGGCTGTCTACAATCCAAATGTCCTCAATTCCAGTTCCAGAAATGCGGATCACCTGTACAAGTCGGCAGAGGTCCTCGGTCATCAGTGTCACGAGGATTCCTGCCTCAGCAGCCAGTATAGCTCAGGTCAGGGCAACAGGGAAATTCCTCCACAGCCACCATCCCGCCTGGACAGTTTCATAACCATCAGAAACTTAGAGAACAGCAGCGCGTATCAGAGCCCTGGGGGCCAGCTGGCAGAGACTTTTCTTCAGAGGACTCAGACAGCTAATCCTGCACTTGCCTGTCCCAGAACTGACCCAGTCTACCGCCGCAGGGTTTCGGAGTCTAATCTGAAGGACCCAGTGTACCGAGATGGTGCAGATCAGACTTTGGAGCAGGCAAAGTTGGCTCATATTTTAAGCAATCCATCCTTTATACTTCAGGAATCCTTTAAATGGCATGCTGGTGGAACAGGCAGCCACTCGGAGGATCAAAGCAATAAATGCCACTCTGCGTACGGTAGCGACGTTACTGAACAGGCGCAATTGAGGGATTTGCAGCAGAACACCATCAATGGCAACATCCAACACAAGGGGCAATATTATTTTGTCACTGGTGTGTGTAAACCCACTGTGCCCAGGGTGAAAGACAACCTTTCAGGTAACAGACAAGGAGATTGCATGGGGCATTCTCCAGAAGACCTTCTTGCACATAAGGAAATTGAGGAAAAAGCACCTAGCACCATTGATGAACTCCTCAACAATGCGAAGCACAGACAACAGCGGAGTTATGAAATTCATAATAAAAGTGGCTTGATGAGCCCAGGTTTACAAGCACAAAACAGAGAGGGTGTTTATCATAATAAAAACATGCATAGTGCATCGCCTATCTCTAATACCTCTGATATCCTGGATCAAAGCCAGAAACCGCAGGGCCGGGAGATAGGATCTGGATCGCGCTGGCACCACAGTAGCAACCATCACATCTTCTACTGTGGCCCTGAGGACAGTGTCCCACTGCCGGATCCAAACGACGAGGACTCAGTTCCTCCCCCTCAGTGCACAGGCCAAGTGAAGACTGAAAGAGGAGACTATGTAGAAAGAATGACAAGGCGGCCTTTGGGTGAAGTAGCCAATGACAAAATCAACAAAGAAACAACCCCTATGCTGTACCATCTTGCAGGTGAGAGCAGAGGTGCTCTTGCATATAAAACCTCAAAAGAAAATTGGGCCAAGATGAAGTGGAAAGAGATCAGATGCAACAGTGCTCCCTTTTTGAAACTGCAGCACACAGAAGCCACCTCCGGGGATGAGTGCCACTTTGGGAGCAGAAACCACAACCTGGAAGAAGTGGCTGAACATCTACAGCAGTCCCAGAGTGAAGATTTTAGCAGCTCAGGGTCCTCCACGGATGAATTCTACAAGAAATACTACAAGGATAGATTAAAAGATGCCCAGACCAAGGTCCTAAGGGAAACCTCTTTCAAGAGGAAGGACCTCCAGCTCAGCTGGCCTCACAGGATCAAACAGAGGGCTGAGGAGCGGCCTTCAGTGATGCACTCAAGATTAGGCTCGCTCTCCCACACCTCTCAAATGATATCAGACAACCCAGTGCTTTCGGAACCGGAACCTCCGGCCAAGAGGGAAACTGGGAAGCCTTCAAATCCTCTTCAGCCTCAGGCAGTACGGATCGGTGGAAGAAAGAGGCTCACACCTGAGCAAAAGAAGCTGTGTTACTCCGAGCCAGATAAATTGAACCAGCTGGGGGGTTCCGCCCATCACTCTGAGCAGCAGTCCCTGGGGAATGAGGGGGAGGGCTTACTGTCCAAAGACGACCTCGGTGAGTATGGTCTGGTTGCTGCCAGGAGAAAGATGTTTGAAATGAGAGGCCGAACCATGTCGGCCTCAAGCATCTCAAAGTCCACGTTGAAACAGATCCAGCACAAGGCCCTGGTCGCGTACGTGGAGCGGAAGACTGGACAGAAAAAAGCAGAACCCCAACAACCTCCTTCACAGAATCCTGCCATGAGGCATTCCACTGCTGGGAAACCTTTGGAATTTGGGCCCAGGCCCACCTGTGAGAATGCTGTCCCCAGGAAGAAGCTCACCCGACCACTGTCAGCTGGGCGTGTCTTGGATTCGTCCTCAAGTTCCATCAGATATGCCCAGTCGGACACCATGCATCCTGTCGAACCCCGCTGCCAGCCCATCTGGAAGAAGATGACTAATGCAAGTCCCAGGAAGATGTTTGAAACAGCAGGCCACGCTCTGTCTATATCTGTGGAAAGTCTCCTTGAGCAGTCAGAGCAAAAAGGCTTCCATCAATCTCGGACAACACCATCGCCTACCAATTTACAGGTGCACTGATGACTCTTTCACTTCCTTCTCTATCCATGGAAGTAGAGTTGTAGAGGAATTTATTGCCATATGTACATGTGCATTGGAATTCTCTCACAAGTCAATCACAGTACAGCAGACGACGCATTATGACATATAACACCAAACAATGTAGTGTTACATTGCAAACATAATAAATAATAACAACAGAACATAAGATCTACTGAGCAGAACATTAAACCGTTTTTGTGAGGGGTCACTAGGAACAGGGCCTAAAACATCAGCATTTTCAATCTAGCTGTCTCTGCCAAAACAGTTTTACTAGCTTTGAAGTTAACAATTTGTATGTTTGGTTGTATGTTTCTTCCTAGCTTTGAAGTTAATAATTTGTATGTTTGGTTGTATGTTTCTTCCAAGTATCTAAAAAAGAATTACCTACTTTCTGCTCTCATTAATTAATGCATTGGGTATTTTTTAAATGTAATTTCTTTTAATCTGGTTCCAGCCTGGGAGCCTCACACATAAAGCATCTCCAGTCTGTCACTCCAGGAACTCCAGGTGAGTGAAGCTGTGGAATATTAAACAGGAGTCATAATCAGGTTGTGTGTTATTTACTCCAGAGCCTTAGCTGGTTACCTTACATCCTTATCTGTCACATAAACATGAGTTACCCTTGTTGAACCTCGCATGCGTCAGTACGGGTTGTTCTAAATTAAAACATGCATGGACCGTATAACCTCTCATTTGTAACTTTTCTCACACATTCATACAGAGATTGAAAAATGACTTCTTGGGATCTGAGTAACTCTTATTTTCTGTAAGATGTACTGTACACAAGCAACATCCTTTGTTGTTGTTTCCAAGGCAGAAACACATACATTGTACTTTCCAAAACCTGCAACCTGATGTCCTCAGCTGGTGCATAAAAGGCAGTATCACAGTGTGTGACTTTTGCGTTTTATTTACATACACATTTGTATATGTATATTTTCACCATGTTACAGGCCAGCAAGTACAGATGTAATAGGGTTCACCTGGCATGGGGACAGAAGGCGATGTCACCTCTCTTAGGACCTGGATAGTGCTGAATTCTCCTGCCATGGGAGACCCAGTGCTTTGGCACAGTGGAATTCTCCGCTGTTGGAGGAGAGGTGATGTGTGGCTTTGGAGTTAGTTCCCATGAACTGCTGTGATCAAATCCTGACAGAGCTTTGGATCACAAAATAACAGGAAAAAAAACAAAGCACAACTTATCCATAGGGCCAAAGGAAATATGCAGGTCAGCAGAGTTTTACTGGAAGATTTGGAATCTATCATGCCCTGCATGAAATGTACATATTTTAAGAATTCCATTTTTTAAAGGCTCTCTTTCTTCTTATTTAGACTCAGTGCTTTGTCGTGGTAAATCCACCCCAATCTCTGTACAGCATTTAACAAGAGGTGGAAGGAGACATGGGAGGGTTACTGTCCCATTCAAACCCAAATTTACTTCTCCATAAAACAGTGGTTAAAAGATCCTTATTTGTGTGATATGGTGGCCACAACTGAACACAGATTTTTAAATGAGGACTATCTGTACATTTTAAAGGTTGAGCATAACTTCCTTTGATTTAAATTACCCATTTGTTTGCCACATACACCCAAACCTTCTGTTTGCTCTTTTATCGCTTCCTTCAATTGTCTTGATGAAGACATTGAAGAACCTAGATAAACACACAAATCCCTTTCACATGTAGCTTCCTGTAACTCTCAATCACTCACGTAATAGGGATTGTGTTTGCTTCCATTTCCTGCGTGGAGCACATCGCACTTCTCAATGTTCAATTTCATTTGCCAAGTGGCTGCCCAAATCATCATTTCAAACTGAACATTTAATCCACTAGTTAAATCTAAATCACTGATAAAGTTCAGGAGAGGAAAATGGCCTAAAGTGGATCTCTGCAGAACACCACTGCTTACATCTGCCCTATTAACGAGGTTATGCCCTTAAACTGCTCCATGTTCTATTCATTGACTGTTTCTTAATCAATGTGCATCAGTTGCTTTGGATTCCTACAGATTTTATTTTTAGCTTTAATCTTTTATGAGGGCTTCTTATTGTTTTCAGGAACTCTAATCATATTATGTGCATTAGAATTATCAACTGACTTTGTTGTCTGTTCAAAGAATTCTAGTAAAACAACATTGTGTCTTAAAATGCCATTTAATATCGATTCTCAGTTGCACCTGTAGGTTTTTCTATTTTTGGAGTCAGTCTTGGATGTATTTGTTTTAGGGATAATTGAACCTTTAACACTAGACAATGAGTTTGGAATTTTCTTGTACATAAGCAGACGTTTCTGTAGACTTCTGAAGGCATTCTGCTGCTATAATCATTAGTTATAACATCAGTAAAGGTGAGTAATTCAGTTCCAGAAGTGGCCAAGCCACGACACTACCTCCACCATGTTTCACAGATGAAATGGTTTCTATCTTTGTCTTACGTGTTCATAACACCTTGTATCAGAAATATACTGGCTCATCTCTGTACTTTTGACCAAATTGTAATCTGCCCTTCTATTATTGATGCTGATGGAAGGATTGTCTCTTGCAGTGTAGCCTTTATAATTCTCTTATAACGCCCAGTTTCTGTGCTGTGGTTCTGATTGAATTCTTTTTTTTTCCGCATTGAAATTGCTTACTTTTCCTTCACAGACAGTTCCCTAGTGTTCATGCTGGTTTCGGCCTACTGACTCTAAAGAGCACAGTTAAGAGCTAAGGCCAAATCCTGCACATTCATGGCTCTTATATGTGCACAATCAGTGCATCAGGAAACACCTGATGAATAAGAAACATCTGGTAGCAAATTATCCGATCCTTCCATTTCAGGTGCATATAAGTGTGGAACTCAAGAAGTGCTATTATTCTAAAAAAGTACATAAATATGCAGAAGTAAAAGGTGACATTCTGTAATTTTGCTCTTCGTCTCAAATCCACATAAGCTTACGTATACAGAAGAAATAGCCATTTTTACTTCACTGTCCAAGGACGTATGGAGGGCACTGTATATAGACAAATGTTGATTTTTTTACTGTTAAAATATTTGAGATTTATGATGATAAGCTCTATTGTAATTTTCTTATCTGATAAATTACTCAGATGCATTTTCTTCAATGAAATAAAACATTACTATACATGAAATTAGAGGAACAGAATACATCGGTGTCCATAGTGTTCTAAACTACATGAAACCTATAAACTATTTTCTTTCAAACATCCCAGAGTTTCCAGTTGTGTATTTTATTTCTGGGAATTCACTTTTATTCAATTATCAGTTTTTTTTATAAAAGCGACTGACTTTTGTAATTTGAACCAGTTGTTAATTTGTTTGGCCCCTTAACACAGCTAGATTTTGAGGATTTCTGATGGCCCAACAAGGGGAAAAAAAGTACAATCCGTGAAATGTGATGGTGAGCAGATA
This sequence comes from Lepisosteus platostomus, assembly GCF_059453375.1. Lineage (NCBI taxonomy): Eukaryota > Metazoa > Chordata > Actinopteri > Semionotiformes > Lepisosteidae > Lepisosteus > Lepisosteus platostomus. Next base: position 28,854,428 of record NC_142623.1, read on the forward strand.
CTGTCACTGTCTTCCTAATTAAAGAAAAAATCACAACGCATTTGCACCCCTTGCACGAGGTTTGCTGCTACAGCTGGTGAGCTTGTGTTCTCCTTCCCTGTTAGCTCCCTAAAGAAAGCTGAAGGTCAGTTGGCGTCAAGTGGCACCAGAGCCCCTGCAGCTGAGGGCAGACCAGGCCGCGCCGTGACACAGAGAGGCAAATCCATGGAGGAGCTTGGCACTTCCCGTGTCCCTGCGACTCCCGTTCTCAGCAAGAGCTCGGAGCAGCTAGACCAGATCCACAGCAGGCACGTGGCATCGGAGCACACGCAGGGAAACGCAGCCTTTTCCTGGGAAGCCGAATTGAAAATCCGAGGCAAGGCCGGAGAAAGCAATGAATCCACAGGAACCGGCCACAGTTCAGAACGGCACCTTTTGAAGACAGGGACAAGCCAGCACTCGAGGAGCAGTGACGATTTGTTGGGGGCCACACCCAATGGCAGACATTCCCAGTCATTGGAACCCCTTAACTTTGACATGGAGCCTCCAAACCTGGCCTCCTCTCCAGAGAGCAGGACTTCCTCCACTCCCATTGAGTCACCCAACATGAGCGCCCTTTTCTGTGACTCTGTGGAGAGCAGTGTGTTTTACACAGATAGTCCCTCAGGACAGTCCTTCTACTGCAGAAGCACGCCGGAAAGGGAGTCTGTAGCCTCGACAAGCACACACCTGCTCATTCAGTTTGAGAACGGACCTGAGGAGAGCACGTCCTGCACCAGGTTGTCTTTCATTTCTTATCATTTGTGTATTACAGTATTAGAATTGCAACTCTTCCAAACAACATAGGGTGGTGAAGAGGTTAACATTGCACCCTTGCAGTTCTGGGGCATAATCTAAGTAGCGTTTGTATGTTCTCCCCCTGTTTGTATGGGTTTACGCTGGGTCCTATGGTTTCCTCCCACAGCCCAAAGACATACTGGAAAGTAAATTGCCTTCCGGGAAAATTGGCCTTGGTGTGAGTGTGTGTCTATCTGCCCTAGTGCCCCATTCAGAGTGTATCCTGGCTTGTGCCTGTTGCCTGCTGGGTTAGGCTCTCCATGGCCCTGTACAAAATAAAGTGATTGGAAAATGGATGGACATACAATATAAACTATGTGAGATTGACAGCATTTTTTTTGTAAATATATTCACATACAGTATATTTAAATAAGCATTTTCTATTCAAAATAACAATCTTAATGTTTCCTGTCCCGTACATCTCATGTGATTAAATATTTCATATAATGACAGATGTTTGCTTGACCTAGCAGCAATAAATACATGATATTAAACAGATTTGATTCTAGATTAATTCAATGCCTAAGCAACACATAATTTAGTGATTGATGTTCACTGGTTTCTGCTTTCTTTGTGTAAATTGTGCTTTCTGTTTTTGCATGTTTTTCTGACAGAATGAAGACTACTCCTACACTTCAGACTCTGCCATTAGAAAATGCTGTGGTTGACCAGCAGGAATCTGGAAGTCCAGAAGTCTCTCTCGGTAGAGGAATAACAACAGATCCGAGTGCCTGGCCCACAGCAGAGGAACTGGGGAGGGCACCAGTTGAAGATTTTCAAGAGGGAGCAGCAAGTGATGGAGATGAACTCGGCTCGCCATTGCCTTCACTTCAGTCCACTGGGCAACAGCTAGCCACCACCTCTACAGATCCAGCAGAGGAACAGGTCCAGAATTCAGAGAAAGAAAATGACAAGGGGGGTCATTCAGAAGAGCAGCCCAGTCCCTCCACCAGCGCAAAACCCCATCTGCCAAAACCCGGGCAGTGGGAGGAGCTAGTGGAAGTGATTGTCACCAAGGATCAGTCGTTAGCTAGTGTTCTGGCTCCCAAATCCAGTCGCAGGACAACCGTGACTCTGATGGAGCAGCTGCTGTCCGAAGACACGTTGCTCATGGAGGAACATTACAGGAGGAAGAGAGCCTGCAGATCACACAATGGGGAGAAGTAATTATTATTTAATGTTTTTGTCTTTGAACAGTGATTGCATCAGTAACTGAAAAGTGGAAAATCTTCTCAAACAGGACCATTACTTCACAGTAGTTAAGCTATGAAGTACAGGCAGTTGGACATGATGTTTTTTTTGTTTAGTTTCCTTTGCACGTTAAAGTAGAAACACCTGTCAAACCAGTGTGATGAACAGTTAGTACATTTCATTTGGCATGTTTGTTACAAAAATACAGGAGACAGTGATTTTATTTTTGGTTCCATGACAAAAAAATGCTCAAATTTAAGTTTACTTTATTGTTTTTTAGCTCCAATGTCGAAGGAAATGCTGGATCCAGGATTTCGGAAACTCCCCCAAACCCTGATAACTGGAATTCTGAGGTTCATAGTGGGAATAGTTCCACACAGGAGACTGTTCTTTCACAGGACAGCGAGCTGAATGACATCACTGAGAAGAAGGTGATTAACTTCCAGATAAGCTTTTTCTTAGATATTAAAACCAGGACATTTTCAGTGAATAGAAGTAAATCTGTAGTACCTCCTTCCCTGCTACATCATACTGTACTATGAAAGCCCAGGTCTTTTACAAGTAAATACTAAGAACTAAACCACAGCACACTCAAATTCTCAAAGAAGCTAAGGATACTAAATATAGTCATGCATTCAGGTAATTCGCTCATCTTGAGAGCTTTTGTGACACTTTGCATATAGGATAGTATTTTCAGCTTTTTTGATTTGGGAAATAAAAGCAGGCTTTGAAATGAGGGGTGACTGTAACTGTTCTAAAAGGCCCTCTTGCCCTGGTCTCTCCAGAAGGAGCTGATCCTGTGCATCCAGCACCAGCTGCAGGGGCTGGAGAAGCAGCGGTCAGCGCTGAGGGAAGAGCTGCGAGCTAACGGCGAGCTGGGCAGTGCTGTGGAGGCCCTGGTCAGGGACAGCTGCCAGCCCAGTGAATATGAGCGTTACACACTCTTCATTGGCGACCTAGAGAAAGTGGTCAGCCTACTGCTCTGTCTGTCTGCCCGCCTTGCCCGGGTGCAGAATGCCCTGAGCGCCGTCGACCAGTTCACCGATGCCGAGGAGAAGGTGGGCTAGTTTCATCTGAGAAACATCAGGGGGGGACTTTCATCTCTACAATCGCTTTTTACAAGAAAACACCTTTCTTGCTGTCCCTGAAATAAACACAGAAGGCATTGAAGGCTTAAAAAGTTGTGCACATATTTTTATTACTTTAATTTGTATTAGGATCAATTCAATTGAAACAATTTTCCATCCATACAGTTGTCAATGAGGGATGTGCTGCTTCTACAATTAGCACAGAAACTGTGGCACAGTACCGCAGTGTGTTACAAAAACACTGATTCAGTGAGTTGGCAGGTCAGAGGAGCCTGAATGTCTTCATTCTCCCCCATGTGGACACTTAATTGGCAGTTCTGCTGCTGGAATGGACTGCTGGGTGCTGCTAGAATGGACATACAGTATATATGATGATTCTAAGTTAGAAAAGAAATTCTACTTTGTCTTTGTAATGTTAATGAGTAAAATGTAAGGGAATTACCCTAGAAAGCTGTAGGAGGAAGAACAGGTTCAAGTACAGTATGTATCTGCGTCAGCATGCGTAGGCTGACAAGGAACAAATAAAGGTTTATTCCATGCTGAAAAGAAAAGAACGGAAACCTTTCCTGTCTTTTCAGCATGGAATAAACCATTACTTTTTACTTGAAGGAAGAACTGGCCTACCTGATATTTTGGTTAACTTTTCTGAAGTGACTCATCGAAACCTGTTTCAATCTGAAGGCTGTATTACGAGAGTGCCACCTTCTGGTTAAACAGGGCGGTACACTAGAGTTATGGATTTGTGGAAACATCAATAGTAATTAATAATAATTACTTACACTTATATAGCGCTTTTCTGGACACTACACTCAAAGCGCTTTACAGGTAATGGGGACTCCCCTCCACCACCACCAATGTGCAGCCCCACCTGGATGATGTGATGGCAGCCATAGTGCACCAGAATGCTCACCACACATCAGCTATCAGTGAGGAGGAGAGCAGAGTAATGAAGCCAATTCATAGAGGGGGATTATTAGAAGGCCATAACTAGTAAGGGCCAGGATGCTGGGGTTACACCCCTACTCTTTTTGAGAAACGCCCTTGGATTTTTAATGACTACAGAGAGTCAGGACCTTGGTTTTATAATTTAATGTCTCATCCGAAGGACAGCGCCTGTTTACAGTATAGTGTCCCCGTCTATATACTGGGGCATTAGGACCCACATAGACCGCAGGGTGAGTGCCCCCTGCTGGCCCCACTAACACCTCTTCCAGCAGCAACCTTAGTTTTTCCCAGGAGGTCTCTCATCCAGGTACTGACCAGGCTCACACCTGCTTTAGCTTTAGCCAATTGTGAGTTGCAGAGTGATATGGCTGCTTGATGTAGTTTTTAAAATGTAGTAGTTTAAAAAATATTTTTTTATTCAGGAGTACGTATTTGTTAATAATCCAAACTAAAGTGGTGTTTTGCAACATTTAGAAAAATGCTCACGTTATATTAGCCTTTGGGTATTCAAAATAATGATATGACTTAGATACAATTAACTAATACAGGAGCTTTTCTGTAGTCAGACCTGAATGAGGCACATACAAAGTCAATCACTTCAGAAAAAAAATATCCCGGCTAATGGGGATAATTGTGAAGTTTGCATATCTACCACTAGCATATATTCTTAATGGAATGCCTAATCAACTTATGGAACGTTGATAAATGTTTTGAGATTTTGTCATTTAAAGCTCTGTTTCAGAAATAAATAAAATAATTCAATAACTCTGCACTGAGACCTCAGATTCTCTCAGCAGAGAGTTTGCATAGGTGCAAGGGATGGTCAAGGCGCAGTTATCATTCACCAATTCACACTAATCATGTATTGCTATTGGGAAACAACGCCTATAATTCTTCCTGTAAGGTCGCTGTATCACTTCTTAAAACATACCCCTTTGTTTTCTTTCACTTTGTGGAGATTTAATGTTAAACCAATTAGCTCCCAATATGGAGGTATATAGAAAATGAATGCTGCCCAATACATTATGATTTGGCTGTATAATTTGATTAATCAATTTTGTACCTTCTGCAGCATTAGGATGTTTCTTCGGGTTTGTTCTGTAGGTGAACCAGACTTCAGAGGAAAGCACCAAACGACCTTTACTATTTGATGTCAAGTGTTCATGTTCTTTGCAACACTTTCTGTCCCGTAGCAATCGCTGGATGAGCGACACCGCCTGCTGTGCAAGCAGAGGGATGACGCCAAAGATCTCAAGGACAACCTGGACCGCAGGGAGCGCTTGGTGTCCGACATCCTCTCCAGGAACCTGACCCAGGAGCAGCTCCGGGACTACAAGCACTTTGTCAAAGTGAAAGCCTCGCTATTAATAGAGCAGAAGGACCTGGAGGAAAAGATTCGCATCGGTGAAGAGCAGCTCGAGTCACTTCGCAGCAGCATGCCTTTCTAAACCACTGTCCCCAAGCTGCCACTGTTTTTCTGACCTCTGCCATCCACTCCATTTCCAGGGCACAGTGCCTCCTGCTGGTGGACTACAACCACACACAGGGGCTGTTAACAGTTTGACACTCTCCCTCCATGTTTCCAACATCCATTTAAGGCACTTCCTTGACATGCAATTTTCCTTCAACGGAAATTATACTATTATAACTAGCTGTACAATTCTAGATTTTGGGAAGGCTTTTACTTGCAGAACAAAGAAGGAATGTATAATTAATTTTTGAGCCGGTCAAATGTCGATATCTTACTAAAAAATTTAGAATTTTGGTTTAAAAGGCACTTTTGTAATTTATATGGAGATATCCATTTGCAAGTGTTCATGTTTTGATACACTCAGATCTTATTGTATTAATCATAAATACACATGTATTTTATTTATTTTAAGCTCATTTTAACTGATAGATTTCTCCTTTTTTCACTCTGTTCAATAGAAATGGAGAGTGTTGAGGCAGCATAATTGCAGAAATGCTTGCAGAATAATGCCCATGATCATCCGTTTTGCCTACACAGAGCTTCAAAGAAAGCCAGGCATCCATGGAACTTGGTTCGTAGAAAGCGCTGAACTTGGCACCAGAACTGAATGTGTTGAAAGTGGTTGCTGTTATTAATTTCCAGCGCTGCTGCACATCTTCATAGCAGACTCGGAACCTGATGTTTTTAACACAGCACAGTAACGACACTTAGTATATGCTCATCACTCACCTGCCTTAATGCACAAAGACAGGGAGACGTTTTGTCTTTCACCTCTTTTGTCTTGACTTGAATCACCTTCTTAAGAGCAATGTTGTAATATATTTTTGTAAAAACAACATAGCATTTTGTGCATGATATTTGCTGTACCTTTGCTTGCTCATACAGAATGGTGTGTGATTTAAAAATAAATAAACAGCCCAGTTTAAATTTGGTTGGATGAAGAGTTTGACATAGTGTAGTTCTACATCACACTGTGATTAGACACGGTTATCTCACTGTGGTTATATTTCATTTTCTGAGCCACACATCCATCCAAGTGAAGCTTGTTGTAAATAAAAGTGTCTTGGTCACTTGGATCAGAAATTCAATAAAAGGATCTGTAATCAGTAAACAATGTCTGGCTCATTTAGATTTTTTTTCCATATGAAAACGAGATTTTTAATTTTAAATTACATTGATTTCAGGACCCTAAACTTTGGTCCATAAACTAGTGATGGGAAAAAATCAAAGTAAAAAATATATATATATATAATGCTATTGTAATTATATAATTAATGTCAAACTAATTATTGCTGTATTATTTTAAAGGAAAAAAACTGTTAAATATATTAGTTGTATCTATCCGTAATCTTGTCTTTAGATAGAATTGTCTGATCAGGCTATTTTAGAGCAATACAGGGACTAATCCCATAGTTTATGGGAGGATTTTCTTTATAATGTGACTCTGGAGAAAATGTAGTAACAAAATAAAATGCCACTATAATTCCAGGGCCAAAAGATAAAGAAAGTTTGATGACCACAATATCTGCGAAAGTGTTTTGGAATTAAAAATATTTTGTGACATTGAAATATGCAATACTATATATGTGTATTTCACCACTAAATATTTCAAAGACCTTTGTAGCATGATTTGTTACAGTGCTGACTTCATATTTCAGCATAATATCTACATGAGCGATAATTTCAGTAGTATGATGAACTATCATAATTATAAAAATGACTGTGGAATTCACTGTAATAGGATGTGATATATGGGCAAATGGAACAACTATCCCAAACGAAATTAACACCAGCAAAATAAGACCGATCAACTTCTTCACACTGCTCCACGCCATTTCCTTGTCCTGTTTTTTAAGGGTTAGATATGTGTATAATGTCTGCATTTTGTGTTCGTGGGTTGTTCTTGCTGGAGCTGGTATCCTGAAGCTCTAAGTTAGTGGATTTCCAAATGGCTATTTCTGACATTTCTTGAATCACACAAGTTTAAATGAGTTGCTACCGATTAATGGATGTGTAATTCATGATGTCCATGACTTTGTTTTTTTTTTCTGGTTCATAAGGGGAGAAGGGCAGTCTCTCATGTAGTTCTCAGACTGTGTAATTTAGCTAGAGTGTGCTTGATTCAGAAACCTGTACAAAGCACCTAGTCGGTCTTGTGCTTTGTGATGGCTTTTTATCTGTCGTATGAAAACTATAATATATACATGAGACTTTTGTTACAATGTGAATAAACTACATTTGTTGACAAATTAAAGTGAATTACTTCTGTTTCCTGTGCGTTTTGTAGTTCTGCATTGGAACAGAGAATTTCTTCACCATCTGAATTAAAAGATAAATTAAAAGTGGTCAGATTATGGAAGCTATGGCTACACTTAGCTATTTTTTTTTTACCAATTCCAGTAATCTTAAATCTTACTTTCACGCATCATATCAACACCCTTCTTCGGGTGTGCTCCACAGCCGAAACGTTGTGTTTCTTTTCTTCTCTTTTCAGCATGGAATAAACCTTTTTTTCCTTTGCAGCTTGCGCAGCTACCTACTTGAATTTATACCATGCGTATACGCCTGCAGCTGAATTTCATTCGCAACACCTCTTCCCAGTATAGGTGAATGTCTTGGCTGTAACAGACGGGTCTTATTCATTTTTGCGCAGGCTACGTGACGATGCTGATAGCCGAACAGAGCAGCCATTGTGTTTTGTGTATTTCGATTCAGCAGTTAAGCTTCCAGCCGGCATCACGGGGAGTTGACAAAATCAGAAGTGACAGGAGGATTGCGAGACGAACCGTCCTGGTAACCACAGTGTGCCAATTCATTCCAACCGACATTTTCCTTATTTTCAGAAAACTGTACGAAGCGAGCATACTGCATTGCAGTATGGGCACAGATGCAGGTGTATAAACACCCCTGCATGAGCACACGTTCTGCTTTTCGTCACTTTGCAGATACACGGTTGTTCATTAGGTTTCGTACTTATTGTATTACGTCAGAATATTTTTCACCGCGCCCTGTTAGTAACATTTGAAGGTATTTGAAACTCGACTGGAGCGCAGGAGCCGGTTTTGTAGAACAAACATACTCATAATATATTATATATATATATAAAGCTGAATGTTATGGATATATATGACGAACAATTTGGTGTTCTCATTGATTTCAACAGAGGACGGGTCAAAGCTGAAATGAAATTCAGAAAATTAATTTAAAAGTTGATAAAATGCCGTAAATATATCATATTCATTCAAACTACAGTAATGCAGGAATAATTATGAATGTAAACGTTTTCTATTTTTTGGCACAGATGTGTGTTATATATGCTTATGGCAACGTTTTCTTTTATAGCATTAATGAAGCTGTCAACGAGAGCTTCACTCTTCTAAGGAGTGATAGAGTTTGCAATAAGAAATGTCCTCCAAGGCTGATGACCTAATCAAAGAAAAACGGATAGAGCAGAGTACTGGGTGTCAGGGGACAGGGTGGCTATGCTGCGTTTACTGTGGATTTGCAGTTTTCAGCAGCCAAACACAAATTGGCTCGATCTTTAAATGGAGTTTATAACACAAGTTCAGGAGGGATGACAACAGCCAAGTTCAATCACACTCAGCTGTTAGTAATTTCTAATCACCCCGACATCATCTCCTCACCTAAAACATTATAAATACTATACCTATTCCCATTCCCTTCCTTGCATGTCTTTTGCATCCCACCTCCACCTCTGCAGCTGCCCCTTGGTCACTCCTCACTCTGCCTGGGGATCCCAGCCTCCTTGTCCTGTGGCCATGAGGTTAGATTTAAGCAGGTCAAGTCAAATTTGGACTAAACAATCCTTTTAGTACACTTAATTCTCCAGTGTTATTATTCCTAGTGAATAAATCTCTTTAATCAAATCAGTTTAAACTCAGTGGCCATTAACAAGTCACACACTTCATGAAGTTCTTACCTACACAAAGATTGTGACTGTCAGTCTGGGGTGATAATTCCATCTGATGATTCTTTCACAGACTTGAAGACCTAATGACTCATTTTTATATACATTTAAGGCAATATCTGTCTTTCATGAGAGATGTTAATAAAAAAACTAGATTAAGCAACAATGACCATTCTATAAAATGACTCAATGTATAAGTCAATATTTAACAAAACTCATCCTTCCCCCTTCTCGCAATGACAGACTTGTTTTTGTGTAATCTTCTTTTGACTTCACACCTCTCTCCACTTCACACCACCTGAGTGGCCTCACTGCCTCTCCCCTGCTCCCGCCTCCTCCACTCTCCCAGCTTTTGTTCTCCTTTGCTATTTAATCTTTGCTGTCTGCCCTGTCTTTCTCACACCAGAAGAAGGCTCCACAGCCGAAATGTTGCGTTTTCTCTCTTCTCTTTTCAGCATGGAATAAACCTTTAAATTGTTCCTTTGCGGACTACGCATGCTGACGCAGCTACCCACCTAAACCGATATTTAATCATTCTCGTTATGTTAGTGTGTGTATCATTATTCAGTTTCATGTTCAAATCAGATTTAATACTGAAAATAGGCCACACGTCCTCAGGAGCTGTGGAACTGTCTTAGACCACAACTCTGGAAGCAAATGGATTTTGGGATCGGTTAGCAACTGGCTAGAAAATGGATTGAACACTTGATTCTTGTTTCTAAGCCTTCTTATGTTTGATGATCTTAGTCTGGCAAAGTCAAATTATGAAAAGAATAAAAAAAAATAAAGCCAGCGGGCAGGTCAAGAGATATGCAAGGGCACAGGCCCTCTAGACAAGCCCAACTGTGAAGGGAATGAAGAGGTGGTCCACGTTAGACAGTAAGACTCTTGAGTATGAAAGAAGGGCTACTATTCACATAGAAACACATCCTTATGCGTTTCAGCAATGGTAGGAGATTTTTAAAAGAATAACTTTTTTTCCTAAATTATGATAAAAAAAAATTAAATATATATTATCTTATGAAAATATTCACCAGTCCAGTACTTTCACCATACCAGATTATATATCAAATATATGTAAAACAGTACGATATCCTTCCAAAGTAGTTTCAGTCTGCAGAGAAGTGCATGCAGCTCTTCATGTTGTATGACAGTGTTTTATATCGCATATCTATTCCATTGGAATTAATTAACCTCTCCTGCATAAAACCGTATGAGAAAAACCGATGTAGAGCAGCTCTGGAACGTACATTGTTCTCTTCTTAATTGGGCCTGTGAATAGTTCATTGTCTTATTGCATATCGCGATTCCACAGGAATCTGGAATGGAATGGAGTCTTGTGAACTTTCTAAACTTTTATTGCTTACTTAAGAAGTAGATGTGCATTGATTAAAACTAGTTCAAGTCAGACGTTTATTGAATTAAAAAAAAAGGAAAATAATTCACAAGCCTGCATTTAGTGCACCACAAGTCCCGCCCACCTGCGCTCCACTCTTTCCAGCCCTCTCACACAGTTCCTACAACCACTTCAAGCCCAGACATAATCAAACAAGAGGGAAGACAGGAATTTAGGGAAAACAACACATTTTGCCTATACATGCCATGCTGCACCTTAATCAAAACTATCAACACAATCAGAACAGCACATACAATACAACGCAACTGCATTTTGCAGAAGATATTGAACTTATGACATGAAAATAATCCTCTGACTTTTTCAATCTTCTAATAATAGGTTGCTAATGTTGTTATCAGTTTTACAAAAGTATAACATGGCACTAAAACACAAAATATTATAGGAGCTGAAACAGTTACAGAAATGGACAGAAGTTCATACAATAAACTCTAAAGTGCTTGCCTGAAAAATTGGAAAAGTGTGTCTCTATGTGGGGGATGGTGTGGTTGAAAAGTGGTGGATACATTATACCTGAACATTTCCTGTACTGACCTCACATGAATATTATCATCTCACTGTTTATCTGCAGAAACAAAGCACATACAAGTAAAAAAAAACATTGTATTACCTTATTATGTTAATACCCAAAGTGAAACGGATCAATGGATCTGGAATATCAGACATTTTTCTCATTAGTTTCATTCCAAAAGCACATTATCATTCATATTTGGACCTACTGTCCCTAAACAGTCCTCACGTTTACTTTAATCTGAGTTTTGGTTAATATACAGTAGCTCATTTTTGTTCTTAGCTAGGAGTTGCGCCTTTTTGATAGCCCCAGTAAAATCACTTATCCCTTTTTTACACATTCATATAAATCACTAAGCATCATTAATAGGTTATAAATTGCCAGTATTTAAAAGGCCCATCTTCCCTGGTGTTTTATATTATCTGAAAGAAGAGAATAAGAAAAATATTTTTCATAGCTTAGCAACTAGTACCTAAACTAAACATTAAAAAACTAGACATTCAAAACACAACACATTAGTTGTTCTAACTGTAGTCTGTTGAGTTTTTAATGTCTCACAGTATACATTAGACTTCTTAAAATTTTTAAATGGTGTGTTTCCATGACTGAGTTGGCACAGAATGACGAGAGTGTTTAATTTTAGAGTTTAACAGCATGATCCTTATTGGTCTAGTTTCCAGGAGGTGGCTGAATAATTGATAGAATGATCAAATCCAGATTTTTCAAGTATTGTTTTCCTTTGCAACAACTGAAATAATCACTGGTTAATTGCATTAATAAAAGGGTAGCATCTTCTATGAAATGTGGCCCATATCATTCTACATTTCTCTCCAGCAAAGGATCTCTTGTTAGGTTTAATATTACACAATAATGTCAGTTATGCTACAAATTAATATATCTAGCTGCTCCAGACGGTTCCTGAACTCTATCCAAGGAAGACACTGAAATAATAGGAAAAAAGTATAATAAAATGTGGCAATGGAACACAAGATGTTTTAGAAACTAATTAAAAATTTAAACTTAACTTTTATTGTCATTGATAAAGAAATGCCACAGCCAAATCATATTAAAATATTTGAACCAATTCACATTACTATACTGAAATTAAATATTTCAGGTATAACACAAGACAAAGAGTAAGTTATACAAGCCTATCTGTAATCTGTGCCCCGCCCTGTGGTATACAATAAAACAAAATTGGGTGGATTTGGACTTGGAACTCTAGGACTAATATTGTATGAGTGGTGTTTGTGGTCCTCTGAAAAAGTACAATTAAAAGTGAGCAAAATGAGTACAGTGTAGCAGACATTGCAAAACACTCAAACAAGGCAAATTCTTAACTAGTTCATAAAAAATACTTATGACATAAATTTCATTGCATGGCAGATTGACTCTTACTAAAAGCTAGATTTCCCATTCTCTTTGTGCTCCCTGTCCCTTTTCCCAACCTTTAGATCCAGTGACAGGCATGAACTTCAAAGAATGCACCTAAAAAATATAATCACACCAGCTCAAGTCCAGTTTCTTGTAAGTCTTCTAAAAGCCTGTGCTAAAATGTGCTGCTTATCCTGACAGTACATTTCATAATTAAAAAAAAAAGTTTCTCCCCATATAGAGTCCGGTCCAGGAATCCACTGAGACATCAGTGCTTGCTTACTTACAAAAATAACTCGGACACAGGTCTGCGCTTGACCATAACCCCCTTCATCTCTTCATCCTGTTCCTCACTTATAGAATAGAAGCCTGGCCTTTGCTTGGCATGTTTCTTTTTAGTTCCCAAGTGAGGATTGAACAGCCTGCTGAGTGTCTGGCTCTTAAAGGTTTTGAGGTGTTCCTGAAACCGGTCCTCGTCTTCTCTTCTTCTCTGAATATTATCCTGATGCATTATGTGGGGGTCTCCTAACAACTCTTTGACCTCTGCTGACACCTTTTTCTGCAGATATTGATAGGGCTTCTTGCCACTGTTATCTCGGATGTGGCTGTTCGCACCATAGTCCTGGACTAGCGTTGCCAGTAACTGTTCGTGGCCATGTATGGCAGCGATGTGCAGTGGTGTGTAGCCCCCATAGGTCTTGGCGTTCACATCAACCTCTGTGCCGCCTCTCTTGGAAACCTCGATGATTTTGCCCACCATGCAGCTGTTCCCACTTTTGGCTGCCCAGTGGAGGGCCGTGAAACCAGACATGAAGTCCCTCTTCCCTGCCAGGCTGGTGTCCCGCAGGAGGAGGCCGTAGGCTTGGGTCCACTGTCCTGCTGCCGTTTTCACCAGCCACTCGTGTTCTGCCGGGTCCAGGGGTATCCCATCCGAGATCACCTGATCCTCGCCTGGTTTGATGATCTTGGAAACGCGTTTCAAGTATGGCGAGTTAGGAGCGGCAGTTTCCTCTAGCTGTCTCCTCTTGGTTCGGGGCGACCTGTAATGTTCATGCTCTAATGGGCTCTTTTGTTGAAGTTTCTCTTTGTTCTCCTCACCAGAAGATAAAGTATTTATCTGGGGTTGAGGAACTCTGAGGGGAAGCATATAGGGTTTCTGAACTGGTTTTTGGTTGCCTAGGTTTAACGTGTCTCTGACCAATGACCTCTCCTGTTTCTCCTCCTGGTAATGAGCAGGAATATCCGGCTGTGATTGTGAGTTTGGGGCTAAACGATCGGGCACAGCGACAATTGCGAAAACAGGACCGGTTTTCCCAGTCTTCTCAATTACGCACCCGACGTCCGCAGAAAATGTGGACTTCTTAGCCTTTGAAGGCTTGTCCTGTGTGGTTTTAATAGAAGCGGCTTCGCTACCGTCAAGAACCGCTGCCGGGGTGTGTGACGAAGCCCGAGTTCTGTGTAACGCCAATTCAAGGAACGAATCACTCGAATTTCTCTTTAAAAAGCCTTCGTTGGTGCTTGAAAGCATTGTCACATTATTGTTTTCAAGGTCGGAAGACAAGGTCTTACCTACAGCACTTTCATATTGTCCACTGTGATCTTCACCTGTACTAGGTGACGCCAATTCACTTATTGTTTCTGACCTCTTTTCTGCGTTGGAATTTTCTGCGGGCACAGTTGCGTCCTCTTTCACCAGATGCTGCAATTTTTTCTTGATCACAATGTATTTAACCCCCTCGCAATCTTTCACTACCGCGACATTGTTCACAAACCTTTTAAAGAGGTCTCTGTTTTGTTTCTTTTCCTCGGGATCGCCGCAGTTTAGTAGACCTTTAAACTCGCTCAGCATATCGGTGTTTTTAGCTTTGCCGCCCCTGTCCAACAGGAATTTTAAAACTGTGTCTTGAGTCAGAATCACATCCATTTTTTCACACCTGTGTGATACACTGTTGCTACAATAATAACGACTTCAGTGCAGAAAACACATGCCAAGTTCAACCAAGTTTTCTTACTTGCTTGTTTATCACGCAATCTGTAGTTGGTGTCTTCAGATCTACCTGGAGTTTCCGGGGAGAGTGCCCATCTGGGCTTCATTAGAATAATATATGCGGATAACAGAGAGAAAGAGAGAAAGAGGGAGGGTGTTTCGCGTCACAGTGCTTTCTGGTAAGTGTAGTCTATTGTATTGGCTTTTAAAAACACTGTTAGAAGCCTTTAAAATATGTAAATTGAGTTTATTTACGTCAGTTTTCAAACTTTAGGCAGTAGAATTAAACAGGGAATAAGTTTGAACGTGCAAAATACATACATATATTAAAGAACAACATCAGAAAAAAAGTTTACAATCAGTGTGATGCAGTAGTTTGAAAGTGTCCATGTGAATTAATTGTTCAGAGCAGTAGCCTGTCGTAGGTTAGTAGGATTCCCTCAAAAATCGCCTTAGCCCCATATATCGTGAAGATTTGTGTAGGCTTGAAAAAAGAAACCTTACACGATTTGATCAAATTTACATTGGCCGAGCAACGTCTCACCATCTGAAGATGATGCTGCAGAAAATATTGGATTTACATTATAGTACTATTAAAACTAACGAGCTATGTATGCTTTTTTCCATTTCCCAAAAATTAAATTAATTGGCCATAAATATTGCATTTTAGAATGAAACACCCATTCTAAAGTATTACTCAAAACTGAATAAAAATATTGAATAAATAAACCGTGTTATATAAACAGAAGTTGCATACAAAGTAGGTCTTAATACCTGTAGCTAGGAATAGCAATTAAGAGAAAATCTACTGGACTTTTAAATAGGCTTATTACGTGTTCAATGAAACTGGTGTAAAAATGGAAACATAATTTGTTCTTCAGAACTAGCTGTTAACAGGCCCACATCTTGGACTCTTATCAAATCTCAAACTTTTTGATGTATTTCGAAGAGCCAACAGGAAACTACAGATCCCGGGAACGCTTGGGGCGAGACGTTCGCCTCATCACACAATAACCCGGGCTCTGTTGTCTTTCCAGAAAGTGGAGAACTCAACCGCCTGGCCATTTTTTCTTGTTTCATCACAGCAGATCTGTTCTGGCGGGTTGAATGATGAAATTACAAACGGTCCCGACATAAAACGCTCCGACTTGTGGGAATGGTATTCCTTAACAGTGGGAGTATCCAGGAAGTAGCCATATTGGATTCATTGAGCAGTTCCACTGTGTCAGTTTAGGGAGAGAAAGACGGAGACAGCCCCTGTTTGCTCTGCTGCTTGATCAAATATTCATACATACTACAATGGCTGCCACGGATATAGACAGATTTTCAGTAAGTATGCATTCATCAGAAATTCATAGATGAGCTGGACAAGTAATTATTTTCCCCTTCGGGTTTTCTTTAACGTTGTTCACCACCGCCACTTAGCCTAAGAAATACAGAGTAGCGAGCTTGCCTTGTAGTAGTAGCGATTCACATTAATGCTGATTTTGATGTGTTAGTAGTCTGGTGTTTTTAATATTTAAGATACATTTAGATGCACGAATCAGGCCTGAATGGAGATAATTGTCATTTACTGTGTGGATCCGACCATAACCTTACTACGTTACTGACATTGTGCTCTGTTGGGTTGGCAGGACTAATATAATGGGTGGTTATAGGAAAATTTTAGCTTTCAGTATCTGGAGATCCAGTAGATCTAAAATGAAATTAGGTGTTCCCTTAAAACCGTTAGCTTGTACTGTACGCACTGACAAAATTATAGGTGTAAAGCAGGCAAATTTATAGGTTTTATAAATTTAGCTGTATTAGGTTAATGATGGTTCTGAATGTTTAAGTGTTGTGATTATTTTGAAATGTTAAGACATTCGACTGTGCTGTTTTAAAGTGATCTTTTATGTAAAAGTTTAACAATTGGTTTTGCGCATTGAAAACCGTGCGCACATGTACGTATAGTCTTTAAAAGATGAAATCATGATTACTAGTCGTAAATAAAACTACCTCTAAAGCGAATTACACAGTATAAAACCGTATATTGTTATCTTCTGTTAATGTAATTCGGTGGTTAGGTACGCAGATTTTGAATGAAGGCAGCGTTGAAAAGTATCTTATTTAAATCATCTCCTTAACGGAGTGGAAGACACACCTTATCTCCATACATTATGCATGGAAACGGGTGAAAACAGCCTTCATTTCCATCAGTGTTTTGCCTTCTTTAGATTAACTGCGTCTAAATTAATCGTGTCTGTAGTCAGAATTTGTGTATAAAACATGTCACGTAAGGAAGCATGTTGTTTAAAATCTATAGTGCCTGCCTGATTAGCTTCTGAACTGGAAACGCACAGTTTAAAAACGGACAAATCTTTCAACGCAATTACATAATACACATTGACCTTCAAATTACAATCGGACTGGAGATTGAGAGGGTTGGGGTCACAGTGAAGCTGTTCTTTAATAGGAGATTGCTTTTTTTGAGACCATAAATCTTAGTAAAGCATAGTGATGCGGACTATTGGCCTGCAACTTGGTCCATATGTGATGACTCGATTAAAAAAAAAATCAGAATATTTCCTTTTGACATTAAGCATTCGCAAAAGAGATTCTTTTGAATTGCCGGATTGCAGGCATTAAGTGGATTAATAGATTAGCACCAAGCTACTTCCCTTCAGGTTAGAGAGTTGATTCCACTTTCGTACTGATTTTAAGCAGAATTGAAGCTAACGATGTGTGTATGTTATGATGTCATTCAAAAATCAGTATTATTAAGGGTACAATTCTTAAATCGTTATTTGCACCCTTAGGTTTATAAAGAGAGTTTCCCCTGCCCCCCACCAAGTCTACATCAAAATGCCTTTGCTATAAACAGTTCCTGTGAAAAGAAATATGTGAGTTATCTCCTACTGCTTTGAGTTTGGGAAATTCTCACTGTAACATCATTTTAAAAGCTTTTATGCAGTTTGAATAAGATTGGTATGACAGCTTTTATTCTAAGTCTCTTATTATAACGAGGCATATGAATTTAAGACCATCTAGTCCAATTATTGTGGTCATCAAAAATAAGCAGATTTTGAAAGAGGATGAAAGGTAAAACAAGAAGAAACATATCATAAACAATCTTCAGACATTTTTAGTGGTCGGACATTTCCTAAATGGAGGAAGTTTGCAAGGCTTTGAGACTGTGAAGCAGAAGGATAGGTCCTGCTTCATCTTGCTTTACCAGGGGGTAATGTAGCTCGCAATACGAAAAAAGGGGTGATGAAGACAGTGCAGGAGTGAAATCAACAACCTTCAGCATTGTAGGTGAAGGCAGTTAAAACTGTTAACTTTTTACAGATAAATCTGTACCTTCACATGATGGGAAGTTGTCTCAGAACCACATACCAAGTTGAGATTGGTAGTTCTCACAGCTAACAAAAATACAAGCAATATCAGACAAGCGCTGCTTTGTTGAAGTGTTTCTTCAATGTAACTCCAGATTACATTTGCTTAGTGTTTAAAGTCATCTTGGAACAAAGGCTTTTTTTACACAGCATATGGTATAAACAGCTCTGCCCGTTGTGAAACCATTTGAAGTGTGTAACAAGCTCGTTAGATCTGCTTGATGGCGCTCTCAAAGAAATCAAGACTATTTAAAGCTAATTGGTGGGAAGTGATGTGCAGATCTTAGTATGTGCTTATTTACTTACTATCTCCAGACTATTTAATTCTCAGTATGGTTTTTCCCCTTAATCAAATAAGTTTACGAATTTGTCAGTCGCCAAATGTTTTTTGTCAAGGTCCTTATATCATTAGTACAACAGATAAAGAAAATGAGAAAAATATGAAATAATAGTATTCCAACTACCATTCACAATTGTCTAATCTCTAGGTGGACAGACTAAATTGCATCTAAGTATGGCAATATCTCCACGATTAATGTCGGTAGTCAATGAGAACGAAAATCTAATGACCCCATGAAATAACAGATGAAGAAAACATTCATTATCTTTCTTTGTTGTGTGAGTGCTGAGCTGCAGAGCTCCAGAAGAATAGGCGATTGTTAGTTGACAGACTGGGCTGGGTTTGTACAGTGCCCTGTTCTTTGCCCTGAGTGACTTGCTACTTATGATTCTTCACTGAATTCCTACATTGCTTGGGATAGTTCCTAAGTACAATATCTGGACTGTTTTTCTTACAGTTTAAATATTTTATTCTAAAATGTAATTTCATCTGGGATTCTTGATTTCTTCTTTGGGCTTGGAATACAGCATCAGTGAATCCATGTGACATTACCAGGAGTATTTCGGTAGTAGTTCCCATATCTGTCAAAGGGGAAAAAAAAACCATGCACAGAGCATTTGGATAATGTTTGGATAATGCCAATCACATGCACTTCCAACCGATTGACTTCTATTTGATGCATGCATCTTTTTAGCTTTATTTTATGTTCTATTTAGGGTTTCTCAATGTAGTTGCTTTTATCACACAGAAGGCGTCATCTCTTTTTTTTATGGTGCAGAATTCACCAGGGGCTGGTCACCATTTAGAAAGATTTAATCTGACTTAAAATATATCTTCTTATATTGCTGCAGTACTAAATGTAGTTGTACATATAAGAATAGTGCTTAAATGAAATATGTATAGCTATAGTATGCAATGCCATTGCACTGGTATCAAGAAGGCAGGTAGAAAAACAAATCAGACAACACATAAGAATTATAGAGTTTTCTTAAAGTGGTATATGTCCCCCTAAAGATGCATTAAAATGTCTTTGTACTTGTGTGAACTAGAAATACACTCTGAAAGAACAATGTAGTGGTGTCTTTTTGTACAGTAACTTTCTTCTCTGCTCATGTTAAAATAACATATCATCACAGCGCATTGCTGAGTCCCTCATTGCAATTACTGTTGATTTGTTTTAGACCCCCTCATACTGCATTACAATGACTTGGAAACTGATCAAAAACTGAATCTCCTTATGCATAGCGGGTAGTTCTTCTGCTTTGGCAGCCAATATGGATGACTCATCTCCCTTTTCATGAATTTATTATAGTAGGTAGGTCATCACACGGGTGTTTTTAACTCATGAGGCTAAACACCACTTACTACTGAATGTCTAAGCGCCAAGGCAGGGTATTGAAATAAGGTTTCACTTTTGTTATGGATGTGGAGGGCTGCACTGAACTGTTTAAACTGTTAGTTTCAATTGAGATTCAGTTTAACAGGTGAGGTAAGAAATAATAGATCAGCGAGAATGGGTTCATTGTCTTACAAATGGAATAAGATGACAACTGCTATGCTAATGAAATAAAAAAAAATAGCAGCAAAAAAAAAACAAATATGTGTGCAAGAAGAATTCATTTCCCTTTGGCCAAGGGAGACAGATTCTCCTATTCCCAAGGGCTGATCTGTCAGTACAGATGCCTGCAGCTGCTATTAACTTAAAACACTTCAGGTTTTTTCCCCCCATATGAAATGAAAGTCATTGTTACCTGTGACTGTATTATTGGTAGAGTTACAATGCAACACTGTCCTTTTTCAAAACATTTTTTTCCACTGTTCATATTAAATTTCTAGATTTGTTTCTTGTGTTATGTGTTTATATGCACTTTCTTTCACAAATACATACAGGGTGTGTAATGGTTCGAACCAAACAGAGAAAACTTGAAGTTTCCTTTGACTGTGTATGTGACTCTAATCATGTGATACCTTAGACTAAATACAGCTAAAGAGCACACAAGACTTATGGAAGATTTGGTATACTGAATATATAACTTACATAACTTCCAATTTACTTAACTTGCCTGTTTCGGGACAAACGTTTTCTGCTTACTACCAAATCCTTAAAATGGTCTTTTCTTTCTCTACATTGCCTTTGGTTATTTTCTCTATTTTGCCTATAACGTATATTTCAGCGAACCAAAGACCGTGCTCTAAAGCTAATTAAATTGTAAGACCTCAGCACCATTGATTGCTAACACATTATTTGGTTTTGCTGAGCTCATCAAGATAAAACAAAAGGGCTTTTTTTCTTCTCACTCATAACTGAGGAAAAGACTTTCACACCACAGTGTAACTTTTTTTTCTTCTTATCTAGTCTGGAGAACTAAAAAAAAGCCTTAGAGAAATTGATACAAGTTGATTGATTTGTTGTATAATGGATAAATATTTAGATCCTTTGAGGATTACTGGAAGGTGGCTGGTTGGATTGTCATTATATCAAATCACGTGCACAATTGCAGTATTTTTTTCCTATCAGTGTCTGATGGAGCAGCTGAATGGCTTAGCTGGTGCCAATGAATTCTCCACAGTCGGTGGGAAGTAAAGAGATCGTCCCACCTGAACGTGCTGATTTCATTGGCCGTCTGGACGGGAATGATTAAGCTTTCAACTGTGCACATTGCTGCTTACCAACCAGGTGTGAACATGTGTAGTCATCAGCCTTCGCCCTGAGATGGTATCTTGCATTTATTCCCCTAGTATTGCATTTTGCTGTGTACACACCAGTTCAGTGAGCCAGTTATTCCATATGTTTCAAGGGATGGTAAATAAGCTGTTATCCTTGATGATATTTTGCAGGATATGAGCTTGTTACCCAAATCCGCAAATCCATCTGCTTGGTGTTAGTAAGAATGAATGATTTCTGAGTGGATGTTTAGTTACTGAACTGAATCTCATGTGTGTAAAAGCCTTTGGTCTCCCCAGTCCAGCCTGTTGCCCTGACTATGCTTAATTCAGACTTCCTTTTAGTTTGTAAATTTAATTGCATTTAACCTCAGTAGCCAGTTCATACAAGAATGAATTCTGCTCTTTAACTGTGTGAATTGCAATGTTTTTTGTCAGGTCCATGACTAATGTTTTTAAGAAAGATGCATATTAAACTGCCTTCCTATTTTCTCCTAGTTAAAAATCTTACTTTGTCATGATCTGTATATTTGTGCTTTCTTACCATTTTGATGGTAACATTTGCAATACAGTGGTTGGTGTTTTACTCTGTCATCAATCAGCCCGATGAAATAATTTGGACAAATTGCTGTGTTCCCTAAGGTAGTGTACTGATAGTGTATGTCCTGTGTTGTAGTCATAACAGGCTGAGTGGTCTGAGATCTGCAGCAGATTCAGATTACATCATCTACTGAGTATGTAGTGAGAATGCTTGTGCTTGACAATCCCACAGCTCAAGGGGTGGACAGTAAGATTTTACACTTAAATGTACCAGAATAATAAAGATTTATTTTCTAATTTGATTATGCGCTTTTGTTTATGCACTGTCTATAATGAAACATTTGGAAATTCTGCAATCTCATAAACAAAGGCTTTTATCTGTTTTTACAAACAGTGAGACACTATCAGTATTTTCTCAAGACCTTGGAAAAGATCTTCTTTTAAGGAGTGAATCGTTTGCTGATTGAACGTGTAGGAGATGTAGAATTACACATAGTTTAATAGTTATATTTAGGACCTCATATCTTCTGATCTTAGATGTGCTTTCTTAAGCGTACACAGTTTTTAGTTATTTTGCCTGTTCAATGCAATTGCTGCACTGCTGCACTGATTTATAAAATGAATGTGAAACAATTCAACCAAAGTTGTACACATACTTTGTATATAGTTAATAAGTGCAGGTGAGATGTATTCAAGGTGTATTCTTTTATTTAAAATAAGGCCATGCCTTTGCTGGATCTGTGTGTGTTTCAGTTTGAGGTGCAGAAACATGCCCTTGTGTTCTTCAGTACACTTAACACTAAAGGAGCTGGAACACACAGATTGTTTTGGCCTTGCTTATTCATGGGAACCCACATTTCTTAAAAAAAAAACATTCCAGAGGAATGGGGAGGGGGGTGGGGTCTGAGGCACTAGCTGTGAGAGTTTTGCCAGAGATACTAACATCTTCATTTCCTGTGTTGTGACATTATGACCAGCGTAATTGGAATGTGCAGTGTCAGAACAGTGGTTCGGCTTGCCAGCCTGAGAAAAGAGTTCAGGTTTTTAGAAAGATGAGAAGGAAACTCTAATATAATACTATTGATTAGTAATAGTTCTACACTTCCCTATGGTGTGTTAAGCCTATTCATATTTAAATTAAGCATTGTATGAAAATGAACAGAATGAATATATTAAATATTTCAATTGTCCTCATAATTTGCCTATGTTAGTATTCCTGTATTTTGTGGGTAAAAATGCTGTAAGAATTTTTCTAGGTTTTGTGAGGTCTGATGGGAAGAATTGCAGTTGTTTCAATTGGTACTATTCTGACTTTTTTTGGATGAATGATACAATTGTTAAAAGGAGGACAAATTAAAAAAATGCATCAAAACAATCCAGTTTTTGTACTTTTACAGTTATTTTCATTTTTAATTACACAGTCATATAATCGACATAATTAACAGCAGTTGTTTTAGGAGGGGGACTGACAGGGCAATGTTTCTGGGGTGTCATTTACAATTACCGCTTGGCTTATTTGAACAGAATGAAGAAAAACGGAACCTCAATCTTGCGGGCCATGTTGGATTTGACAGTCTTCCAGATCAGCTCGTCAGTAAATCAGTGACACAGGGGTTCTGTTTCAATATACTCTGTGTAGGTAAGTCTGTTGGTGATTTTTCCCTTTTCATTTTTTTTTAGATTTAGATCTGTTTTGTGCATTCATTTTAGCATGAATGTCATACTTGTTTTTCTTATGTATCATTTGCAAAGGTTATATTTGAGCATGTAGTTCTTAGTTTTTGCTTTCACCCCTAGAATGTTTGATATTTGGAAATAAAAGGATTCAAAACGGAATGGTTTTGTCATTTGCATCACCTTATGTGCACAAGAGAAAATCAGTAGTGGGATACAGTCTTTGGGAGGAAATTTAAGAAATCTGAAAAATTTTCACTTAGGAAAATGATTAGATTTTAAGAGGGAATGATGGCCCAAATCATAGAGAATTATGGGAGTTTGCCCAACCATGGTGTAAAAGCAGTCTCAGATCCTTCTGATCTTCAGCTAAGTCACAATAATAGACAAACACAATCTGCTTAAACTAATAACACACAAACAATTGTACTTCTTCTTGTTAATATTGAACACTGGGACAGTGTTCTATGGACGGATGAGACAAAAGTTGAACTCTTTGGCAGAAACTTGCAACGCTATGTTTAGAGGGGGGAAAAAAGCACTGCACACCAACACCAAAACCTCATCCCAACCGTGAAGCATGGTGGAGGGAGCATCATGGTTTGGGGCTGCTTTGCTGCCTCCGTGCTTGGACAGCTTGCTATCACAGAGGGAACTATGAATTCAAAATTGTATCTAGAAACTTTACAGGAGAATGTCAGGGTAGAAGTTGGGTGATGCAACAAGACAGTGACCAGAAACACAGGAGTAAATCAACAACAGAATGGCTTAAGCAGAAGACAAGTTGTGTTCTGGAATGGCCAAGTCAGAGTCCAGACCTCAACCCAATTGAGATGCTGTGGCATGACCCGAAGAGAGCTGTTCACACAATGAATCCCAGAAATATTAATGAACTGAAACTTTTTTTGTAAGGAGGAATGGTCTAAAAGTCCTCCTAACCATTGTGCATGTCTCATCAGCAGCTACAAGAAATGTTTGGTGGAGGTTATTGCTGCTAAAGGAGGTTCTACCAGTTACTAAATAAAAGGGTTCACATACTTTTTCCAACCTGGACTGTGAATGTTTAAACGATGTGTTCAATATTGACAAGAAGTAAAATTGTTTGTGTCTTATTAGTTTAAGAAGATTGTGTTTGTCTATTATTGTGACTTAGTTGAAAATCAGACCACATTTTTATGAGTAATTCATGCAGAAATCCAGGTAATTCCAAAGGGTTCACAAACTTTTTCTTGCAACTGTACTAACACCCAAATGAGCTAGATGAATTGAAAAAGCCTTAAAATTCATTCTTAACTTTTGTATTTTGATCTTAATTGCTGTTAGAATGATTTAGAAAAGGTTCACATCTACAAATGAGCAATGATTTTCCAAACACTTTTCTCATTGCAGAATGTTCTTACTTGTCTGTCTTTTTTGCACCAGGTGAGACGGGTATTGGCAAGTCAACATTAATGAATACGCTTTTTAACACAACGTTTGAAAATGAAGAGGCCAGCCACTATCAGAATGGAGTGTATTTACGCCCCAGAACATACGATTTGCAGGAGAGCAATGTCCACCTGAAGCTTACGATTGTCGACACAGTGGGGTTCGGGGATCAGATAAATAAAGAGGACAGGTATGTGTGCAAAACGGTGAAAAGCTGTAGCTGTAGAGCAGAAATTCATCAGTACGCTCTCTGCTTGTTTTTTTTCTAAATTCTTTTTTGTATACAGAAGTAAAGAACGGACTCTCATTTGTGGTATAATGTGTTTTAGAGGAAAAATAAAGGCAGAAAAAGAATCCAGTCAGGTAAGGGAAACATACATGAAATGTAAAAAAGATGCTAGAATGTTTTTTGAGAAGGCGGAATTCTTCCATTGAGCTCCAGCTGGGTGGTGTTCTGGTTTCAAGGCCTTGAAGGGCCTGACACTACTCTGTGCCTGGCGACATATGAAGGCAGGAGATCATTCACACAGTTTTTCTTCTTTAGCAAAATGTGTTGTATAGATTTTTTAAAAGAAATGAGACTGGGATTTTTGTGAATGTTCAAATATTTTGCTTGCCACATGGACTGGCCCGGCAGTTTCTTTTGGTGGAATGTGGAAGAAACACAAAATGTTAATAATTGGAATAACTTGTCACTGAATATTGAATATTAAATATGTCCCATGTAAGTCTCCAAATTGATTTCTTTTGTGGAATGTTTCTTGCAGAAATGGTTGTTTAGCAGACTGATTTATAAAATGCAATGTGAATACCAACTGTTCTCGCTTTGATCAGACATCGGACATTGGTTCTTTTCTTTTGGTATATTTCAGTCAAGTTGTTTTTAGCCAAGGTTATTTCATATAAATAAATAAAAAAATACATTTTTCAGAAGAAGGGAATCATTGGCTTGAATGGCCTTGTGACTTTTAAATGTCTAGAAATATATAATTTATGAGGTTATTGATTGCGGATTGTAAGCGGTCTGACATTGTGCATTGTCTGATACTCCCCGTGGGGCTTTTGAAGAAGCTCTTAAAGGACAACAGCTAATAAGTTGTGAAATGCAATCAAATAATATTCAACAAAACCCAAAACAGGCAAGACTACATTGATTTCAACAGGAGTTAATAGACTAACCATAAAATGTAGTGTTACAAGTGTATAGTGTTAGTTCAGTTTTTCCTTTGTTTTGGTCACATTACTCCTCAGCGATAACCCCTGTATCAGATTACTAAATATTTCCTTCAAGGCTCACTAAAAGTTAAAGATACATTAGCATGATTAATCTGAAGAGTGCAAAGATAAAAAATGGTAATTATAAAGCTTCCCCTAGGTATAAATTAAATGATTCCTGAAGACTGATGCTGAAGGTTATGATTATTTTCTTTATTGCCTATACATGAGGAGAGTAAAACACTGGATGTAGACATACAGGTTTATTAACATATAGTAGCATATTTATGCATTTAAATAAAAAATTAAAAGATTTTAGGGGGATATACTAGTTAACTTCAAAACAAATGCTCTTGTTTCATCTTGCCTGCTGTGTTCTCTCTGCAGCTACAAACCGATTGTGGACTACATTGACACACAGTTTGAAAACTACCTTCAAGAAGAGCTGAAAATCAAGCGCTCCCTCTTCAACTACCATGACACGAGAATTCACATCTGCCTTTACTTCATCGCTCCGACAGGGCATTCCCTCAAATCCTTGGATTTAGTCACCATGAAGAAACTGGATAGCAAGGTATTGAAGCAGCATGCCAGCTCTTAGCGTAGAAAAGTGTGCGCTCAACATCTTTTACTAATTTAGCAAAACTGCCTTTATTCCATCCTTGTTTACGTGTGCTGCTTAATTTGTTTTAAGAAGTGGCATTGTTGTCGTGTTATAAATAGAAAAGGACTTAACTGTAAGCTGTAAAGGTTTAAAGGAATTACTTGATTCATACACTTCAGAGCACTTATATAATTGATGTACTGTAAATTTTATCTTTCTAACCCCTGTTGTTGTTTTTATTTCAAGTGTCCAGAAACTTTTGAGGACAGATTGTTCACTACCAACACAAGCTGTGTCTTCTGCCCATATTTAGGCAGTCCTTTTTTTGTTGGCAGATGTTTAGGTTACATTATGTAGGATTTTCCGAATTCCTCTCACTTTGTTAGATGGTTTTGGTGCAGCTGAAAGGAAATTCTAAATGGAATCCCGAAAATCCATTGGAGCAGATGCTGCTGGGCCCCTGACTTTATGGCCTTAATACGTGTCATATCCTTAATACAGGGAGGGGGCTCACGTGAGCGGTTTTGCTAATCGTCGTGTATTGGGAGGGGGCGCCGAGCAGTGGGATACAGGGGTGCCCAGGGGGATATTTATAGTTCCACATGTCTCAAAATTTAGCTTCCACACAGACGGTAAAGGCCAAAGAAACAAGGGCCTTTTAGAAGGAAATTAGATCATTTCTCTTTTCAAGTGAAGTCCAAAAAGATCTTTGCTACTCATGACTTATCCCCAATGTATATAGAATAGTAGTATATTTCTGTAATTATAGGGCACTATGTAATGACACGCACTTGAGTAGAGCTTTTCTCTTGGTTATCTGAGAGTATGTTTAGTTGCTTAGTAATTGATATTGGTATTGATATTTAATAAATGAACCTAAACAGATCACGTAAAAATATAATTTTCTTGTCGGTCAAAAAACAAGCTTTTTTCTTGAATTATCTTCGAGCGAATCTACAGCTCCTGTAGTTGACACATATCCTCTTTTCATTGTCCAGTGTTAGATGTACTGTAGTAGACATTGGACATTCATGCAGGACTTGTAAGATCACGTTTTTAATGTCGCAGTTATCAGCTTCAGCATTTTGACAGAGAGCTGCAGTGCTGCCCCGTCACAAAATGGTTTATGACAGCATTATTTGTTTCGCATTTGAAAAAAACAAAAACTATCTGTAGGATCTTTAACGCAGCAGGGGTGAAGTTGCATCAGGGCACCTGGGAATCTGATTTTTCAATAGAGAAAAGGTGCAGAGGGAGACATTTTAGAAATACACGGGAGTACCAGCTGAACAGTAAGCGAGTGCATAGTGCAGATGTGTATTGAGTCTGAGGCATTACAGTTAGCTGTTAAGGATGCCTACTGCAGTAGGGAAGAGGCTGTTCTTAAGTCTAGTGGTCCGTGCATTTATGGTGTGGTAACTGCTTGCCAGAACGCAGGGGGGGAGAGAAGTTTGTGGCTGTGCTGGTTGGGATCCTGAATAATGGAATTGGGCTTTATTGCAACAGTGGGTAGTGTGAATCTTATCAATTTGATGGTAAATCGCATCCTATAATCTTCTGTGCTGTAACACTCCTACTTAGTTTTAATAGGAAACAAGCAAGTGGCATCTACCTTATTGTTGCCATGAATTTGATGTTCATGAGTTACTTGGTAATCAAAGATTTATTCTTTTTTGATATTGGTCTGCAAAGCTTGATGTTAGGCTTTTCACAAATATGCTCTAGTATCAGCCTGTTCTTGCAGTGGTGTGGCAGAAGACTCAAGGAGTTCCTATGATGATAGCTTAAAAGTAATCCTCTCCCCTTTTGTTCTCTGCATAGGTGAACATCATCCCCATTATTGCAAAAGCTGATACTATTTCCAAAAGCGAACTGCACAAATTTAAAATTAAGATCATGAGTGAGCTGGTCAGCAATGGAGTTCAGATTTATCAGTTCCCAACTGATGATGAAGCTGTCACAGAAATCAATGCATCAATGAATGTAAGTATTGATTTTTTTTTCTAAACTGTTTTAAATAAATCATTCGGCAATTTGGTAAACTTTACCCTCCATCCCTTTTAAAGACAGATCTAGGCCTTTGTTGAAGCTGCTCAGTGTAGAATTAAGTTTCCCTTCACAGCTTTTCCTTTGTTATAAATCTGTTCCTTTTTACTCTGTGGAAAAATTTATTTTGGGAAATGATCAGTAGTGAGGATTATCTCGGTCTAAATGGAATAAGTATTCTGGCAGTATATGAAGCTCTGTCACAGTTTTATAATGGTTTAAACATGAGCTTTCTAAGTAGGCAGCTCCTTTGTGAAACAGGAAAGGCTGTTTTTCTTTCAGTCTCTTTAAGAACTTCCTTGCTTCCAAGAAAACTACTTTAGAAGTTTACTTCTACATTCTTGGCTCAAGTCTCTGTTTCTGAAGCCAATCGTTATTAGTACTTTGCCTTTACATCAGAATTTATTGCTCAGAGCAGCAGAGGAATGCATATTAAGGCTTGAAATAGTCTCATATATACTTATTCATGAAACTGTCTCCTGCAAATTGACTTTTTTCAGGTATATTTTTAAGAGACTGAGATTTCTCTTTTGTTTACTCTTATTTTTTCCGAAAAGTCAGCAATAACTATGCTAACTATCATTAGCCTGAAACATTTGTACTGTTGTATTCACAGAACATTTTGAAATCTTTTTAAATTTAAGTTTAAAAGTGGCAGGCTAAATTTGATCCAATATTTTGTTACCCCCCCCTGTTGATTCCTTATCGAGTAGGAACAAAAAAAACGTTTCATTGATATTTCTTGAAAAGTGGTAATTTTTTAAATATATATTTCAAAGGCTCATCTTCCCTTTGCGGTTGTTGGAAGCATAGAAGAAGTGAAAGTAGGTAATAAACTGGTGAGAGCCAGACAGTACCCCTGGGGAGTTGTTCAGGGTAAGTATTTTGCAAGCCATGCTGGATTTTGTCAGTTTTAGAACAGACATTTTCTCAGGGCTATTAACTTGAGCACAGTCTACAATATCACACTTGTCAAAAGTCTTGCTAGGTTTTAGGTGCAGTTTGCCAATTCAGATTTTTGAACTGATATTAAAAGGCATTAAAATCAAGATCCAAAATTAATCAGATACTGTTCAACGGAAAGTTGTTCTATGACTTACTTTGCTCTGACCAGAGTCAAAACGGCATCAGGTTCCTAATTCAATTAGCGTGAATTTGATGACAGATGCACCACAGATCATGTGAGCTCACAGGACTTGCTGGTTTATCTCTTCTCTGCTTACGTTAAAGGTCTTGTGATGTGTAGTTAAAACGTCATGCAAAATACTTTAATGACCCCTATAAATGTAAAGTCTTTGTCTTGGGACAGTGCATTTTCCAGAAATTATAAGTTTTTTAGTTGTTTAATCTTGCGCTGGTATACAGTATGTCATGTTATGGACTGCTAGGTTGATAAGGGGCTCTTCATTGATGGTCCAGTGGCACTCTCCCTTCATATTATAACACTTTATGGTCTTAAGGAAGCTGATTAGAAACGCCACCAGATTTTTTTCTGGTTTACAAGGCAGGAAAGCTTTCATAAGATTGTTGCAATCAGATGCCAAACTATTGATTTTTGTATGTTTGCATTACGGCAAGTTATGAATCTGGAGAATGGGGAAAAGTCAAATTAGTTTTGGTTGTATTTGCAGCCCAAACATTTCAAGATTTAAAATGTTCCGTGTAAGCATTTCAATATTATGTAATGGACTAGCTTTTGTTCATTACTTAAAAAGCGCTGTACACTCAGTAAATTTATTTTTTACCATCTGTTGATGTATGTTTATTAAATATAACTGATAAAACAGCAAGCATGTAATGCATGAAAAGCCACTCAACATGCTGTGAAATACAACATTGAAAAGTTCATCTGGAGTGATATCAGAATAACGATTAGTGTTACTTAGAATTCTTGCTCTCCCATCTTCTCTTATGAAACAGGATTAATCCTTCCTTGGTGATATAACAGTTTCTAACTTAGCAGGACACACCATCTATTTATGATGGGTGGGAGCTGAATGGACCACTTAACTGGTTTAATGAGGCTTTACTTTTTTTTTTAAAAGTAAATTAATCTTCTGAGCAGAGCTTTCCAATAAATGGAGCCTTGGTTAATCTTTGCCTAATGCCTAGCCAGGGTATCCCAATAGCAGTGAACTGTTGATTTTCCTCTATCTGACAGGAGTAAACCAAAACAAGACAAAGCCCATTAATCACTGAGCTTATCTCCACAAGCAGGGTCATTTCGTGACAGGATCAGGCTTAGGAAACTCACTGTAAATTTACTGAAGCTTCAGAACCGTAATCGTGAGATCCTATCAGAAGGATCAGGCCTGCACAGCAGTTGGTCACATGTTACTTAGCTGAACTTCTTGGTGCTTGGAAAATTCTAAAAGACAAGTGATCACTGTATATTCAAATGCTAGTCGATAGAATGTAGTGTTTCCTTTCTGGAATTTGTAAAATAATTTAATGCCTTCATGCATTGATAGCTCATTACAACAGCATCAGCTCATTACAACAGCTTCTTGGTTTACGGTTACATTAAATAAATATTAAGGTTTTTATCCTTCTTGCTCTGTGGAGAAACTGCAAAGTACCCCTTCACATGGGGTATCGCCCACAGAAGTGATTAGTCATAAAAATTGACATATCACAATTTTGGTCATATGAGTTTACTTAGTATCCATTATAAACTTAAACTTCAAAATGCATGCTACATTTAAATGATAAATATTAAGAATTTTAATTAGTGTAAAACAGTGTTTGCTGTCCCTTATCTATTTATAAAATCAAAAAATAAATATACCAAAAATATATTTTTAAAAAGTGTGTATAGTGTAACATTATTTAATTGTTGCATCACAAAGACACACCTCCAAGCTCCCATAGTGGAATCACAGAAACCTCAGAACAACCTGGAGTTATAAAAAGAGCTCAAGACCAAAGTCCTAATTTAGGATATCTATGAGATAAATGCGAGGGTTTACAGGGAATACAAGAAGTTACAAGAAGAAATTACAAGAAAACCTTCTTAATGTAGTGACCTTCTAAAGATCATTTAACATTTAACCATTTAACCCGTTATAATATGACACTTAAACACAAAAATTCACTTCCAAGTAATAGAGACTATATGAATTAGTTTGAATGTCAAAATGTTAAGATAACACAAGATTTTTCTTCTTTTGTCTTGACTTAAATAGTGGAGAATGAGAGTCACTGTGATTTTGTGAAACTTCGCGAGATGCTGATTCGGGTGAATATGGAAGATCTTCGAGAGCAGACACACGCCCGGCACTATGAGCTGTACAGGCGTTGCAAACTGGAGGAAATGGGCTTCAAAGACACAGACCCTGACAGCCAGCCCTTCAGGTAACTCCTCCATCTTGACAAAGACACAGACCCCGATAGCTGGCCCTTCACACAGCTCCTCCATCTTGACAAAGACACAGACCCCGATAGCTGGCCCTTCACACAGCTCCTCCATCTTGACAAAGACACAGACCCCGATAGCTGGCCCTTCACACAGCTCCTCCATCTTGACAAAGACACAGACCCGGATAGCTGGCCCTTCACACAGCTCCTCCATCTTGTAAATGACTGTGTTATTTCAGCTTACGCTTTTATCATAACATTACAATTATTATTTTTTTAATGTGCAAATGTGGTCATAGCTTATACCTTTGGGTTTGCTGGAGTAATCCAGGTAAAGTAGATTCAGAGCCTTAAGTACTAATCTTTACTTGTCTGAAAAGCAAATTAACTCTAGAGACAGCTTGCACTAAAAGTTAATTAAAAACAAATCTCTCAATTTTTTTTCTCAGAATCAAACATTTTAAATGATTACAGAAGATCAAAACATATCTCAGTTTTACCTCTTTCCTGATAAGAGAGTCCTCATGGATGCCTTTACCTGTTAGTGGATCAAGTTGTGGTTTAAGGGACACCCGCTTGATCACACGGACAAATAATATAGAAACCTTTTCCAGCACACAAAAAACTGAAACCAAAAGACCAAAATTAAACTTATAGTTTAAAGACTGAAATAATTTTACAATTAAAATAAATAACAAAAAAATAAAAATGAAATACCCCACTCATATTTTTTAATCACTGGAGTAAATGCCAGCAGTCATCTCTGTCTGTGTTCATGAGGTAAAACCAGCCAGAGTCCATAGAGAAATCTCATGTCTTCGTTTTGTGTAGCTTGCAGGAGACGTACGAGGCCAAAAGGAAGGAATTCCTTGGGGAGCTCCAGCACAAGGAGGAGGAGATGAGGCAGATGTTTGTTAACAAAGTGAAGGAAACAGAAGCCGAGCTGAAGGAGAAGGAGAGAGAGGTGAGAGACGGAGGTGGGGTGTGCCCAGTGCTAAACTTCGGGACACAAGACGCAAAGGCTGTGTCTCTGCGCTGTGTAGCATTGAGCGTTGTTCTGAAATGGGCACACATTTTCATTGACTGTCCGCATGCTTGTTCAAAAGACTGTCCATTTTTGTAAGGTTTGGATCATAATAAATGGAAAGCTAGAACATCAGCTGTTTGAAAAATTATTTACGACTCATTTCTAATGACTGTTATCTTTGGTTACGTGTCCACAGAGAAGCTGTTTTCAAGAGATTGATTGGCGACTCTTCATCGGTGACCTGACTAAACTGTCGACCTCTTTCCCTTGCTTATTTCCTCGCCCTCCTTTCAGCTGCACGAGAAGTTTGAGCAGCTCAAGAAGATGCACCAGGAGGAGAAACGGAAGGTGGAGGAGAAGCGCCGGGACCTGGAGGAAGAGCTGAACGCCTTCAACAGGCGGAAGGTGGCAGCCGAGACGCTACAGGCGCAGTCCCTGCAGGCCACCGCACAACAGCCGCTGAAGAAGGACAAGGACAAGAAAAAGTAAGTCCTATCTCTTCTCTTTTTTTTTTCCCCCACTTCCTTTTTCTCCTCCTGGGCTGTGCCATGAGGGGCCAGTGTGAACACGTACAGTAGAAAATGTCTCTTCTCTATGAAAACTGGACGTGTAATGTGCAGATGAACCAGGGGAGGAGTGGATACTTCTGTCTGATGCAAGACAAGCCTCTCAATTTCTACCCTTTATACCATTATTAAAATAATAAGTCCTGGCTTTTGAAGGGATTCATATTTTTCCATTTGGAAAAGTAAAAGTGTTTCAGTTTTTTTTTCCATTTATGGTGAAATTAGTCTGAGATTCTGATTTTGTTTGGTTTTAATACCTGTTACGTGACAAACCTGTTTTTCTGAGGAAAGCCAGGCCTTTAAATAAAAAATCGTGGCAGCTGAACTATGAGGTGTGGTTCTGGAGACACTTCTTGAAACAAAACAAATCTACATGTGCATTTAATTGTTGTTTTTCATCTATACACCTGGAACAGATAATTAAAAGAAGTGCATAGTTTCAACTCCTTAATATTTAGTTTAGTATTTTCAGCCTGTAAGGGAAAATTTAACTTTTATTGGCATGGACACTCCAGGCTCTCATGTGGGTACAACACAGTGTTGTCTTGGTACTTATTTCTATGACAGCTTCGTCTGTTATGAATTTGTCAAAATATCATTAAATTGCACAGTACATCTTTCCAAGTAAATTTTTAAAAATCTTTGTAACTTTTTGTTGGTTGTACTGGATATGCCAGTCTTAGACTTTTTATATAGATTTAAAAATGTGATTGGTCTTTGTGTAGCAAATACTGTTGATACACCTATCAATCAGCCTTCTGAAATAAGGTTAAGCAAATCTGTCTTTTTTATTTTTTCCATTTATCTAATCTAATATAGTTCGAAATTAAGTAAAACGTTTTGGAATCTTGCAGCTCATCAGATGTTTTAACCTTATTCATGTTAATATAAACACCTCACTTTTAGTTTTTAAGAATTCAAATCATTTTCAACTCTGAAATGCAGCTTTTTTCAAGGTCTTCTCAAGTACTTATATTTGTTGCGCCACCTATAGTCGCATCGAGGAAATTTTGCAATGAGTTTTTTATTGCGATCAGAAAGCTAGGCATTTATCAATCCTGAGCGCTGCAGAAAATGGCAGATAATTTCTTTTCATTGTAAAACTACAGGCTTCATTGTTCTTTGATTTATGTTTTCATATAAATGTATTCATTTATTCATAAATGATCAAACTATTGTTTGATTTATTTAAACTGATATTAACTGTTAAAATGAAATCCATATATCCAGTATTATATAACATGCAAAAAAACTCAGAACAACAGCACTTTTTCATTAATTCTTTGTCTTGAGTTTTAAAATGTGGGGAAAAGTTCAAGTTCATTCAGTTAATTTTATGTCGCACTCCATATTTCTGTTGATTTATCTTTTTAATTTCACTTCATGTGTTTTTATTTAATTTTTGTGTTATTTCATGTTTTCTTTCAGTTAATTAATGGCACAGGAAAACCCAGGCCGGACATGGATTTGTCTTCCATCACTGTAACAACAAGAACTTTTTTTTTCCTGACATTCCAACATTGATTGACATTTTGTAAGTGGACCAAAGAAAATTGTGGGAGGCAAGAACAGTTGCTTTGTATACAGACAATGGGTGATAATTGCTTTATGTGCTCTTTTCTATGATTAATAATGTTGTAAGTCTATTGGGACATTTTATCGAGAGTTTCACCTTTTCTGTTTCATTTAAGCCCTTAGGCTTTCCTTTATGTATGGCTGGTAATGACTGATTTAAGAGAAGAGGATAAAATGGGTAACATTTTTTATTTCTTGGTACTAATGTCATACACGTAAGGGTTTTATTGAAGAAATAAAGTTTATGTACACTTATTTCCATATACTGGAAGATTTCTTTAGAGGACATTTCAAAGTCTTTATCAGTAGAAAGCGCCTCAGAATCTGAGCCAGGTCAGGCCTGTAATTTATTCCAATACAAGATGATTATGGATAAAGCAGAGTTTATAGTTGTCACCAAATTCAACTAGTTACAACAAGTCTAGAGAATATGAATTACTCTGGTGCTTTTTAATGTTTTTTTATTAACAAATCCAGGTCTGTGGATGTCTTAAGGGCTTAGTTATATTTAAGAATTATACTTCAAATCGCATTTTTCTACTTTATGACTTTGTTATACACTAGAAAATAACAATGCTGTTTGATTTTATCTTGTACATATAAGCTATATAGGAAATTGAGATTCTGTAAGTAGTATGAGAGGTTTGACCGTTTACAGCGCTCAGAGGACATGTAGGGGAGGAAGAATGTAGCTTGAGCCTAGTTTCTTTTATTTTTTGGTGGAGGAAAATCTTGTGTATTTGCTTGTACTAAAAATAAAATGAAGACAACATTACTATGAATAAATAACTCAGCCATGCAACTTTGCTACATACTGGGCCCTGAAGAGGCTGCTTTTGTTGCTGTGGAGTGAGTAATGTTATCGCTCAGGCGAGAAGAATCAAATTATGTTATTCTACCCTACTTAATGTTTTGTCCTGTTCCGTGAAGGACTCCCCAGTCTTTGACAGGGACTTGTTATCCAGGTACATCCTCCCAACTCTGCTCCATGTCAGTTTTACACCAGAATGTGCTGTTTACTATTATACCAGCTCAAGCATAGACATTTGAATTGATCCAGTTTCAATAAGAAGTTATTATGCTTTATAAAATTACACTAGTCTTTAATTTCCGGTCCTGTCATCATTTGATCAAATTCCATGAAAACATGTTTTAAGTTCTTTAATGTTTTACCGTCGCAAATGCAGTATGTGTGAGTATACCAAGTGGCTTTTGACTCACTCTGTTTACACCTTAAACCTACAGAAATATCTTAATTAATTTGATATAATTAAGCCCTTTTGGAGAACTTTGGTTGAACTCATACTCTGTATTCAGTGTATTTAAAGACCTTTCTTGATAGGAAGAGTTCTCTGAAGACAAGTGGTGCAAGGTGCCAGTGTTACAATGCAATAAAATAAGTCATAATATGAACTGAGAAGTGAAGATGCCCTATGAATTTTTCAGCAACATCACTGATGTCCTAATTCTTCACTTGTATTTCTTATACAGGGGAACAAATTCAGTTGCACTGGGAGTCTTAGAGGGTTGCAGGATATCAGAATTTCACAATAAACGTGCCATTGACAGTGCTGATTTAATATTTGCTAGGTTTGTGCTAGGTTTTGACTGACTTCAAAGATCTTTACAAAACCATTTTTCTTTCAGATAAATAGTTCAAGCAAGGATAGTCCAGGGCTAGGAGTGCTGTTGTAGTTTCTGATTGCAACATTAAAGAGATCACATCACAATTCTTATTGCGCTGTATAACCTGTCTCAGTATTTCAGATTATTTCCAAGCACAGTCATTAAAGTAACTCAGGTTCGACGTACTGTAATATGGAAAAATAATTCTGGCTAGATAACTTGCTATACAAGTATATAATCATGACTGATACTGTTTGATAAATTGTGTACCATGTGAATTAGGTATTCCTCCCTTGGAATATATTTTCAGGAAATAGGAAAATAAAATTTCTATGTAATTGTAAGAAGGGCCTTGTATAAAAAGAATGTAACCTGCTGGAGAATGTATTTGCTATAGAAGTAAAAGTGTGCAACAAATAGTTCTTACAAATGTAGTATGCAGATCAGTGATGTGTCCAGTAACATCAATATTTATTAAGTTTAGTGAGGACCTTTTTAACCAAAATGGTTCATATTGAATTGGGGCCTATGTATTCACTAGTACTAAACATTTCACCTATGTTAATATAGTTAAAACTGGTTTATGAGAAAAAATTGTCATTTAAGAATCTGTTATGGGTAGCACAGTGACGTAGTGGTTAGCATTACTGCCTCATAATGCTGGGGCAGTGGTTCATTTCCGGACCCGGGGTTTTGCATGTTCCCCCCTCTGTTCACGTGGGTTTCCTCCAAGTGCTCTGGTTTCCTCTTGCAGTCCAAATACATGCAGGCAAGTTACTTGGTTTCTGGGAAAACTGGCCCTGGTGTGAGTGTGTGTTACCTACGATGGATTGGCGTTCTGTCCAGGGTGTACCCCACCTTGTGCCCCAGTGCTTGCTCTGGCACCCCTGTGTTCCTGAATTGGATGAAGTGGTTAGAAAATGGATGGATGGAAGAATAGGTTTAATCACTTTCTTAAATGGGACCATTGTCGTTTCTAGACATTTCTCTTTGTTAGTTCTTCACTTTACTTACACTACCTGCATTCCACAATTCAGTATTCCCCTGTACAGGTTGTTCCTAATGACTGAAGTTTCACTAACTCGGCAGAATCCTTGTTTGAAACTGAGTAGTAGGTCTTTGCCATCGCTTGCTCTGTAGCTTTAACTTATGAACCCTTTCTTGCTGAATTCTTTGATGCGTATTACGATAGCAATCTTACTGGTCAATGGTGGTGTTCTTTTGTTTTCTGGTGTCCTGCTCTTGCAAAGAATGTTTAAAGTCCACAATAATTTGCTAGTAAAGATAATCTGCAGAAAAGATTATGCGGCAAAATCAAAATGCCTATCTTGTGAGTAAAGATGCTGAAGAGGGGTGGGTGTAGAGTGTTGCACAAAGGATATAATTTTATAATCACTCTTAGCTTTATACATTTTGTATTCTATATAAAGGTTTGTAGAAGTTAGTAATGAGAGTAACATTTCAAATTCCCTTCATCTCCACTGTTATATATGTATTTTTCTATAACTTTTATATTCACTTAGCAATTGAATTGTGTTTTTGTAATGACACTGAGGAGAATTACTTTTGTAACCAAGATTCTTTGGGGGGGGGGGGGATAGATTTGCCCTTTAAGGGAATATGTCTGAGCAGTATAATGCATGTTACAGTTCCATACATTATGGCATTACATGAATAATTACAGTTTCTATATTTTTTGTTTAATGGCTCATTTCTTTGTATCTATATTTTATTTGTAAAGTAAATCAGCCATGCTTGTTTTCAAGACCTTTAATAATGACATATTTACAGAATAAAGGTGCACACGTCCGTATTTACTGTAAAATATCTCCATGGTGTAAAATCATAATAAACGATTTTGTTATGTTATCAATCACTCATCTCTATTTTTCTTATTGTGGTAATGTGCGTGTTTCCTGCATTGTTTTCGGTCGGGGGTAGTAAATCTTTCATTCAGACAAAAACCGCTTAACAGCCTTTTGTCTTTATTCTTTTTTTCCTGCAATGTGTAAGGTGGTGTTTACATAATTTTATGGTAAGGGATAAATGTGACCTTTGAATTTATACCGGTTTCTGTTCCATGTTGTCTAGCCAATACAAACTGGATGGCACAAAACGGGTAAGAGGGAGGACAGGAAATAAAATAAAATTGATTAGTAAAGTGCTTTCAGTGCAGACGGCAAACCTGCACGGTGATGATTGTCTTCGCAGGCATGCTGCTATCAGTGAAGAATGAATGAATGAGTGACATTGCTTTAT
Source organism: Lepisosteus platostomus (assembly GCF_059453375.1). Taxonomy (NCBI): domain Eukaryota; kingdom Metazoa; phylum Chordata; class Actinopteri; order Semionotiformes; family Lepisosteidae; genus Lepisosteus; species Lepisosteus platostomus. The sequence continues at coordinate 28,893,451 of NC_142623.1, forward strand.
TGCTCCCTATATACACTTGTTCTTCACCAGCTTCTCTGGGTGTTACTTTGCATATATACAGAAAGCAACCTAATACAAGTCCTAACTTAAATATTACTCCTGCAGTTGTGTAAATGTGGAGCAAGAAATTCTGGCTTTCTGTGCATAAAATCATGTTGCTTTTAACTGTTTGACCATAATTTACTATATATGCAACCTTCTGTATTTAATCACCCTTTCATATTTTGTACCCATCCTTTTCAAAAGTAGACCTGTCTAAGGGACTGCTGATGCATTCTTAAATTTTTGCTTGCGCTTTAGACATGCAGAACTTTCTTTTCAAACAAATTTATACAGTAATGTATTTTTACAACAACTGTGTGACACATGTAGGATGATTTGTTTTGGTTTGTTTCTAATTCGCACGTTCTCTCTCTTGATATTTACTAAAGGGTATGGTTAGTTTTAAAATGTCCCACCACGTCATTTTTAGTCAAGCTTGTGTTACCAGTCAAACCTGGTGTTCAGGGTTATGTTATTCTGGCCATTTAGAATTATTATGATTATACCTCCAGATTTTTTTAATTTGGCAGAATTCTTTTTATTTTTCCACATTTAGAATCACAGGTTACATTATAAAATCCCTCGGTGCAATTAATTTATATTAGATATCTCGTATTAGGCAGGATACATTTACAGATCAGTTTGAAGATATATAATCCAGTATATCCTTATCAATTCTAAAATAAATCTTTAAAACCAGCTGTAACAAAAGTATTTCATTTGTTTACGTAAGCAATAATTTCAAGACCATGGTAATTCCCCAACCAGGAACTTGACAGCAGAAATGTGTTTTATGTATCTTGCTCATCATCAATCAGCTACCACTTCCTATCCATTTCCTTTAAAAATAATTGGATGTATTTCATTAGCTAGTCAGGTTGTTTTTTACTTATGTTGCATTTCTGCTTCATTAATAACTTTTTACTGCACATTTAATGCAGACAAGACAATATTGAGACTCATTGCATGCCTCATGTGCTGCCCATCTGTTAAGTTATGTTCAATGTGCTAGTCACTGACTTGCTGTTCTGTTTTTTTTTTCTGTAGTTTCTTTAGTCTTCCAAGTGCGTGCTCCTTAACATCAGGAAGACATTTTAATTAGAAGATTTATTAAAACCAAAACGCCACATGCTGAAGGAGTTACATTTGGTGCTGTCGCCTTTATGCTTCCATTAATTCACCACTTTAACTGGTGTAAATGCTGCAGACTAAAACTCTTGCCATTTGCTTCCTGTGCAAGTGCCCTCCAGTGGGCTTCCTGTAGACTTCGGATTGGTTTCTGCTGACCTGTCATTTCCCAAATCATTTGCTGATGCACGAGAACGTGGTTTCCTGAGAAATGTTTTCTTTATGTGGCCAAAGCTTTCTCCTACACTTACAAATGCTTTCGTAAAGTGTTAAGTACATAATGTACAGTGTGGCTGATGCATTTGTTTGAGCTTTTTTGTATTGCTTTGGATTTGTAATAGCCTGATGTCATGCACTATAACATTGCAGTTTTAAGCTTCCCAGCCACTCCTGCATTGGAAGGTTCCAGCATTCCTGAGCAATAAGCACTTTCCATTGTGACTTCACCTTGTTGTACACCAGTGCTGAGTACATTCAGCCTTTCCTCGCTGTGTTTAAGAGTCTCGTTTGAGTTCCTGAAGTGGGAAGGGTTATGATTGATAATTTGACTTGCTGTTAACATACTGTATACTGTATTGCCAGATTAAAGATGCATTCATTTTTTCACTTAAAAACACAACTTGACAAACAATGCCTTCGTGGGTATACCATAAAGAAAAACTGCAATACTTTCATTTTGAGAAGAAAAAAAAAATATTGGACACCCGGAAGAAAAATTTGACTATTTTGGAGATTTTTAAAAAAATCAATGCATCTTAATCTTTTGCCCCCTACTGATTTTGGCCACCAGTTACCAATGGCTAAAAACCAAAATGGTCCAGATTTGTATCTCTTATGCTTGCTACCAATAAAAACTTGTTTTTGAACTGTTAATTTGTATTTGATTTGATGATTTATAATTTAATGTAAACATGGAAATATTTGCTCAGCTTGATCATAATATTTTCCCTTGGAAAAATGTCCTTTTTCAAAACAAAAGGTTCCATAGGTAGTAAATCATTACTCCCTTTTTTGTAATAGTTTGTATGATTGGTTTTCTGCTAGAAAGAGCCGATACACTTCGGTGATTAAAAATATTGTTAAATATTTAACTTATCATACTGATGAGTAAAATATTGAATATACTTAAGTTTCAAACATGCCCTGCTTCCAGATTTATAAGCCTGAAAGAGTCCAGGACTTGCCTGACTGCTCTAGAGCTGCTTTATGGAAATGAAAATAAAGCAGTGTAGAGTATTTGAAAATGGATATGTACTGTATGACTGCGGTGCACTCAAAGTACTTACACTTTATACAGCTTTAATTCCACTTTGTGATTTTTGTAAATGTGTAAAAGCAGGGAACATTTTAAATACCTAAAAGTCACATTTAAGTAGACATTCAGGAAACAAATCTGTAGTGAATTCATTTTTATTCATTAAATGGCAAAGGAAAAGAGTCTTTATAAAACATTAGGCATGAACTTCACAGTATATTATAAAACAAACTGAAGGTGCTTTTTATAGTTTTTGGTCCCATCATAAAGGGAGGAAGTAATAAACATTAGTTCAGTGGTACAGTTTTTATCTTATTTATATTCCTGTGTAACTTCATACTTGTTAACAGGACACCCAATCTGCAACAAAGTCTTTAGCTGCCTTTATATATATATATATTTGTTTTTTTTCTAAACAGACAAGTTGATTCATACATTTCACAATTTCCACATACGTACTTAGCTTATGAAAAGTAATATTTGGGTACATTAAGCATCACATTTTTTCAGTATAATAAACAAGCAATACTATGATTCTACACCATAATATTAAAAGGTGTAATTTAAAGGCTTTCAAAGGAATCGCCATTTTAAAAGGAAATGGTTAACCAGATAGTTGTGGAAAAAAGAAGGTTTGCAATAAAGCAATGTTAAACCAAACAAAAGATAAAACAAAACTGAAGAAATAAATCAAGAGCAGTAAAAATCTATAAAAATAACTCTCTCTAGAAATACTCCAAATATTTTACATGGTAAGATATAAGACGTACTGTAGCTTTAATATCTTTAACCATTATTTTTGGCACTCTTTTGCCACTTTTAAAACAAACCTTCATCCTCATATTGGATTTTAAACATACCTTGAGAAAGAACCTCTTAGTCCAAAATGTTTTTATCTGTAGAAATGATGTATGAAATTAGAAAACAAACTTCTTAAAAGTCTTAAAAACTGTTATAATCAGCTTTTGGAGTGTCTTAGAAAACAGAACAGTATTAAAGGATTTGGATTTTTTTGCCCCAGTGAAATCTACATCCTAGATACTACAAGAGTTCTTGGGGAAAAAAATATAAAGCTACAAATCAGGATGCAACTAAAAAAATAATTCCCTACACACAAAGCATTTTCCACTGTGGTAAGCTTACTGCTCTTTGTGTTGAAGGTCAAGTACTTGCTGGAGCCTCTGACCTAGAAATTGAACATGTTTTTTTGTGGCAGAAGATGCAGAATTCAAGCTGGAAAGAAACAGTATTATGGCAAATGGTTTCTGAATGTGGGGCGACTCCCTGCGAATTTGAAGATGCTTTTCAGAGACTAGAAAGCACCAATGTCTGTGTGCAGGCTGTGCACGCCCTCACTTCTGCTCCCCTCAGCTCTGCCTTGTTCCCAGTAAGGCCTTAGCTGACTGGAGGCTGAAGTGGAGGGCATGGGGACCCGTTTTCCTGCAAGGCCTCGTGGGGATTCACAGTATCGTTCCCTCCAACTTCCACGGCTATGCCTTCGTTGTACAAGCACCTGAAGCCATCATAGAACTCGTCCGCCTCCACCTCCCCATTGTGCTGTTGGGCCTTCCTGAACTGGCACAGTATGCGGCCTGGAAGACTGGGCTGTGTGGCTCGCTTTCTGAGGACTGCAGGGCAGAGCTCTGGGATACTTCTTTCACAATACAGAGCGTCCCTGTTAGCTGGGTGGAAAATGTACACCGTGTTGGGTGGAAGAGAAAACTGGAGACCACTGAGGTACTGATCCACCAGTTCTTTGCAACGGATGAGCTCAGTGCTGTCGATCTGGAACAGAAAATTAAGGCGCTTGAGAACAACTCTGCCAATAAGTGTAATACTAATAGGTCTGCAGAAGTTTAATTAGCTATGTCAGCATGCATAGGTTGCAAAGGAACAAGTAAAGGTTTATTCCATGCTGAAAAGAGAAGAGAAGAAACAGTTTAGGCTGTGGAGCCTTTTTCAGATAGTGAAGAAGGCTCCATAGCCGAAACTGTGTTTATTTTCTTCTCTTTTCAGCATGGAATAAACCTTTACTTGTACCAATTGGTCTTACACTTTTGAGCTAACCTTCAGAATAGTGACACGCTCAAGCATTTGCCCTTAAACAGCCAATGTCCTAGATTAATTAGAAGCTTTTAAAGGGAAATTTCATGTATGCAGTCCACAACATTTCTGTTTAAACTGTTACAAATGTTACATAATGTCAGTAAAATGTACATAAATATCAGTAAAAACAGTTGACGATGTACTCCTACCTGTGCTTTCTTCAGCAGATCGGTAAAAACAGAGAACCAATCAGGAGTCAGCCTCTCCAGCTCCAAAGTTATGGTTGCCAAGGCGAGCGTGGAACCTTTGAACTGTGAGAGCTGGTGGCAGGCCATACAGTGCTGCACCTGCCTGGTCCACAGCTCGGCTTGGAGGGAAGGGATCTTCTGAGCAAGCACGCCAGGAAGACGGGGGTGCCTGGACAACGCCATGGCATGGAACTGCGAATGAAATTGAGACCCATCAGCAATCTCCCACCCTCCATTGCTACAAACTTTATTCAGGCCCTTCCTTGCTTCATTTTCCCGTCTGTGTGTCTCTCACATCCAAGCTGGGGGGTGGGATGCCGTTCCCATTTTGCTACATGTTGTACTTGTCCATCGACTTGTCTGGACCGTCACTGTAAATTAACCAAGGGAAGACGACATATTTTTGGAATCCTGGTCTTGCCGACCAGCCTGTTTGTATTTGCCAAACTTGTTTCTATTGTCTTACTATTACGTTCTGTAATTTTGCAAAATGGTTTTTGGCTTTTGTAAGCTTTACATGTTTAGCGAATAAGCCATGTGTACTTCGGTTTACAGGTTGCACAGCTAAGGATCCTATCAGACTGGACAGAGGTTGAGAACTGTGGTTGTTGGCGGGATGGTTTATCATCAAGGCCAACGTTAGAAATTTGAAAGTCTTTAACTGGATTGGCCAAAACTCATAGGCGTCTACCTCTAAAAAGGAGGGAGGATCACATTCCCTAAATGATGAAAGCAACCTCTTTTGTAAGGAATGTAATTTAATAATGTCTGGAAAGTGTCTTAGCTTATTCTTATATAAAAACAGCAGTCATATCATAAGGTGGATCCTGCTGCTTATTCAGGGTGTTAGATATAGTTTATACAAGAGGAAAACCTGGCTAATGTAACACAAATCACAAATTTTTGATCACTTATTAACTCTTGCTGCCGAGCCATCTCTGCAAAATCCTCTAGAAATGTCAGACTTTCTTACAAAGTTTGAAATGCTGAAAAATGACACCCCTGTGTCTAACAGAAAGTATTTTAAACCTTTTAAAGATGAAAGTTAGCTATTTAACAGTATTCTCTTAATCAATTTCAGGTGTTTGGGAGATTTTTTTGTTTTTTTGCAACCAGAGAGTGAATTCAACAATCCAATTTAGACAAATTAATTAACATATTTCAAACTTATGTGCTGAGCATTCCTGTATGTGGTTAAAATAGTCAGGGTTTGATAAATGAAGCAATACAGATAACCCATTTTGCACTGATGGCACCAGTACCTGTTATCACATTATGTCTGAAAGACTAATGCATTATCCCCCCCTCAAAAAGTCAAAGAACTAAGTATTTCCAACTGCCTTATTTTCTTATATAAATGTTTGAATATGTTCATATAAATAGATCATTTTATTTTGTAAAGCTTATCCACTGTAAAAGGCTTACAAATTAGAATAAATCTAATGTGAGAACTACTAAAGTGGCCTCCCTGTAGAGATAGAAGCATTAAAGATACAACAGTTGAGAATTGGAAGCTGTAGCATTTGTTGCTTATTTATTGCCTCTCAGTATACTATGAGCATGATAGTCCTGTTACAGAGAAGCAGATTCAATTGTTTAAATGCAGAGCTATAGCAGAGAAAAACAGCATATTCACTTTGGCTACTGACCCATTTTTTAGATTGGACATTCAATCTTACCTATGCAAATTATTAACAATCAAGATTCTCTTTGTACTCCATCAGTATTTAAGCACCACTGTCGAAAAAAAAAGTATTCTAATATTTTTTTAAGCTTTATTCCACAGTCTCGATTCAGAGAGAACCAGAAAGGAGCACTGTTCTTACTTACAATGTTAACAAAGTCGACTGGAGTTGCAATGTAAAGGTCCCAGTGCAGCTTGTTGAGAATGGTCCTCTCCATCCTTAGAATTTCTGCTGGTGAACATTTGCATCTGCTCTGCACTGCAAGATCCTTAACTGACACAATCACCTATTACAAGAAATATAAACAATAAGCAAAACAATAAATGCAATTCTATCGAACTATACATTTTGTATTACATGTTTTTTTAATGTAAAACAGCTTTTCGTTAATGATGAGAATTCTAGTTTTGTGCTATGATGCAGTCTTTTAAGTAATCAAAAGGGCTTATACATTTACCAAATCAATGTTTTTTAGATAAAAAAGTGTATGACATAGAAAAAATGAATCTTTATGAAGTAGTGCATGTAAAATAAAAGTAAAGCACTAATTTAGTTAGCATAATTAAGGCATTAATTAGACTCAGGTGATTCATTTTGAATTTGAGTTTGGGCAGCCCTGTCCTATAACTTCATCAGAAACTTTGTGAGTTTTGTCTTCATCATAAAGGTTAGTGGAAAGGCGTCAGGTAATGATCAAGAGAGTTTCCAGAGGACCTCAGAAAAGAAATGTCAGTCTGGAAATGGAAAATGCTCAGGCCCACGGTTACTCTACCCAGGACCAACCATCCTGCCAAGATCCCCCAATGGGAACCTGGAAAATCACCCAGGAGAACACAAGGAACCCTTGGGTGATACCTCTGGATCTGCAAGCCTCTCGCAGTGTGGCTGACGTCAGTGATCATGCCTCAACCATCGGGAAAAGATTGAATGTGTTGGATTTTCACGGGAGGATTCTCAGGAAGAAAGATTTGTTCTCTAAAAAGAGCGTTGCCACTCATTTCAAGTTTGCCAAAGAGCCCCTGGATGACCCACAAAACTACTGAAAGTGATCTCTGGACAGGTGAACAGTGAATCTTTTTGGCCACAGTGAAAAATGTTATGTTTCGCAACAACCAAACACTGTCTTCCTAGAAAGATGCTGACAAACATGGTCAAAGGAGAACCATAGTTATTGCCATCATTGAGGAAACCATGTTGTTAGTGTTAGAGCATCAAATTCTGGAGGAGAATGTCAGGCCATCTATTCATCAGCTGAGGCTGAGTTAAACGTGAGTTATGTGGCAAAGCAATCCTAATCATACAACAGAACTGCCGAAGATGAGACTTTGCATTTTTGACTCTCCAAACCTCAGCCCCATTGTTACTGCAGGACCTGAAGCCGTCTGTTCATGTAAGGAATTCTTCAGACATTCAAATTCAAGATCAAGTCTGCTCAGCCACAGTACGTAAGCTTCAGAAGATGTAATGAAAATGTATTTTTAAGTAAACTTACTTCATCTTCCTCATTGGTCTTTGCAGCAAGAATCAAGGAGGTGACAGCAATGCAGCGTAGGTACTTTGGCTGTGCCTGTAAATGAAAGGAAGGCACAGTTTGATAAATTGCAGCATTAACCACTATATGGTATTTTCTTAACATGCATTGAAATAAAGTAATCAAAGTTCATACTAAAATAGTGTGCAAATTGAAACTAAGCAAAAAGGATTAAAAGATTGAAAATCTCATCACCTTTGGCAATAATGCTCAATGTACATTAGCTCAGTGAATGTCTGTGTGTCATGAAGAACAATGAGGAGACCAAGTACTTACCTTGACTGATGCTAGCATTCTGTTGAGAATGCAGACAGCAAGTGCAAAGGTTTCTGGGTAGTATTTAAAGAAGGTGCCCAACTCCAGTAACCACAAAACCACCTCCTCATATTGAGATGGAGAGATATCTGTGCCCTATCATTAGAAGAGAACACAAAATGTGTAGGATTAATTAAGATTAAAGTCCACCAAAAGGTCAATTAGTTAGAGAATACAGCCTTACTTAAAAAATCTCTGCAATCTGGAATGGTGTATGAGAAAGTGTGTACTTAAAATTAATAATCATCAAACGAAGGAAACAAAATCCTTGAACATCAGGAAATAAAAAAACCTGAACATCAGACTATGGTGTTAATCATTAACATGAGTATTCCAGACGTTGCAGGAAAAAAAAACTTAAAACGGCTGCACCTTAACGTATTAACAATAAATGATCCTTTTGAAAGCGATCCAGGTTGATTCACCCACAGGCAGTGTTAAATAAATTAACACTGATACGTGTGTTTATTTGTACAAATAACATAGGTGCTGTATGAAATAAATAACGTTCTATAGAAGAAAGATTTATTTAATCTGCATGCACAAAAACCTTTTACTCTTTAGGTTCTCGTTTCATTTAATACAAGAACTTTTTAAAAACAAGAAACAATATTACAATGACGATTATGATTAGAGACAGCTGTGGTCACTGAGCTCAGTTAAGATTTAGAATTGAAACTACTATTATAACTATTAGTTTCTGAGCGTAAACGTTCACATTTCAGTAGGCAGAATATCTATACTTTGAAATAATTACTATCTCGGATTAAATCTTGACAGGATCTCTAGTTTTACAAATGCAGAGGAGACAACCCACGTTACTAGTCGTAAAATTAGGAGAAAATAGAGCTCACCTGAGATCTGCTGTGTTTGAAGACTGGCGCTTTCCAGAGCCGGGACTCTCGGGAAAGCGCGTCTTCCAGCAGGATTGCCAGTCGGCATTCGTCTGATCCTGTAGGACACTTCATCGTACCACCGTCCCCGGGACTGGCCAGGTTTCCCTTGGGGGACAGCTACCTGTGACAGGGTACGTCATCCGCATTTAGTGCGTTAAAAAAAATCTAAAATTGAACTTTACGGCTCTAATGTTTTTACAGAACATTCTCCACTCACGAAAATTACAGAACGTTTCCTTTAATTTCAAATCGTGACATTCATTTCATAATCTGGTCAAGGAATTCCCCTTGCCAAGCAAACTTTTCACAAGGAAAACCGAAACTTCATGATTACAAAAGAGCAGCCAGTCTGCGTTAAAACGCGAGAATTTCAGGGTCTTCCAAAAGTGGATCACATCTTCTGCTTTGTTTTAAAGTTAAAACAACTAAATAGTGCCATTTTTTTTTATCAAGAATTGTCAGTGATTTCCTGTGCATGAGAAACATTTTCCGATTTCAAACTTTGCAGAGCCTACATTAGTCACAGAGTTAGCTAAGGCTCAACAGTCAAATCAGCATTTTGCTCTATAGAGGAAAGAAAGCAGCTTTTCCTTTTTAAACCTCTTTTTTTTCCATTAGAATTGAAACAAGTAGTTACTGTTTCATCACTGTAGTACCCGGACTAAACAATTACACCACGGACAGATTCAACATTTAGATCTATGAAAAATCAATACGTTTATAAACTAGGAACCCTCCAAATTCCCAAAAGCAAAAACAGCGGGTAAAATTTGTCCGGTGCACTCAAACATTCACCGTATTGACTTAGTCGGCTAACGGAGGACGCAGTTTGCTAAACGAGTTTCTATGTACTGTATTCTCCCTACACAAAACCAAGAAAGAAGTTGAACGATGCATGCTATATTGCTCGTAATATTTGTTTATCAAATATTAGACATTTCCGTGTAATAGTAGGCTGCTGTAGTAATTTGCATGTTGCATTGGAGCACCCTGGTTTAATTCTGCGGATTTACTTCAACTCCTCAAGACTAGCCTTAAATCTTCAACTTCTGAAAAACATTCTGGTAAAATATTTGTAGCTGAACTGAAAAAGTGAAAGAGCTGCGAATAACAATAATTGCAACAACATTGCGACAATAATAATTGTAGTAGAGCCGCGTAGGTAACATCACTACCCGTATTGTGAGAAGCCAGCGTAACAAATGTTAGACTAACACAGGAAGAATAAGAGTAAGAAAGAAATTTGAACCGCACTCTCTTCCCTAACCGATGTCATGGTTACATAAATTACACCGATGTCTTGTTATTTTCATGCACCAAGAATTTACTAACATTCTAACCCTCAAATTGTCAATAAGTAGAGAATGCATGAACAGACCACCACAAAACAGGGATACGCACATACCAAAAAAGAAAACAAGTTATGATATTGCATGCAAGATTAAAACGATTTTAATTATTTATATGAGTACTTTTATGACAGAAACGATTCTTTAGCATTAATGTAACCACAGTACAGTACATACCTACTAATGGGCGGGACGAGATTTATTTGGTAATGTATGTAAATACACCCATAACCTATACATTGATATGAAAAAGCCACAATTCAAGAAAACAAATCCCCCTTACCTCTCCGTATCGAATCACGAAAATATCCTCCGACCTACGGCGCATTTAAAATTTTCAAGTTAAACCTCTCTTCATTCGTCCATTTTGTCATAAACAAAGGGGTGAAAATCTACAACACAGCAGAAGGGACCTTTTGTTGATCGTAAAACAAATCTGGAATATTTCGCTGTACAGCTTCCGAACCAAAACTCTGGCACATCATAAAATGCCTCTGATTACGCAATACAATAAAAAAAAGATGAAAAATACAGGAATAGTGGAAAGCTAAACAATCAAAACAAAAACACCCATCTCTTAAGAGGCGTACGCCAGTTTGTGGCAATATATGTATGATATTTGAACAGCTTGGCTCCTCCTACACTGTCGTCACTGGGCTACGTGAGTTGTTTCAGGAACAAGCTCAGGGCTCGAATTGTGTTAATCGGTCAGACAAGCTGGTGAAGGCACTGAAGTTTTGCAAAGTATTATAATAAAAGAAAGGCAACTTCCGCATAAGGCATATATTTTTTAGACATATATTGTATAGTAAGCACATACACACACAATTCAGGTTTAAAATGTATCTGTCAAAGAATTACGAGGAATGTGAAACTGTATTTGACTACTTTATATTCTAGCTATAAGCAGCATCCATGTTACTGACACATGCAGTATAACAAATTCGTATATATTATTTGTTTGTAATTGAATTTTCTGACAAATACTTAGCAAGAACTGCATCAAAGTGTGCCTATTGATTATAAAGTCAATGTATGCAAGAACTGGATTGCTGGATGCATTCTTTATTTTATTTGCAACCTCCTGGTCACTTCATATGACAACAGAACAGAACACAGATTTAATTTGTACAGTGACCTTCTGTCTGTTGGCGCTGGGGCAGATGGGCTACAGCCTGTTCTCCTGGCTCTAAAGTAGCAGGACAGCTTCCAGACGTGCTTCACTGTCAGCTGTGGCCTTTCTAAAAGTTTCAGATTTCAAGGTCTTCGTCTCAGTGATTACACATGGTACAACCTTAGATAGCATAGCAGAGACGGCTAAATCTGAAAACCTAAACCATAAATTATTTTTCAGAGTAACACAACATTAATTCTTAGCCATCCACTTAGCTGGTTCCCAATGAGCAGTGAAAAGTGGTTCAGTGTTCAAATCTTGTATTATATCCATTGCAAAAGAATATTCTCCTCAAAACTGTAATTTATAGGAAAATAATAAATAGATATAGTAAAAGTCTGCATGAAATATATATTAAGATAGTATAACCTACAAGAATATTCCATTAACAGTATTTTGTTGATATCAAACTTTCAATATGCTGTTTTCTGAAAGATCCAAAAATCGTTTTTTAAAGAATTCCACAAGTGGCATTCTTTAAAATGCACAGCGAGAGTGTATTATAGTTAATTGAAATATCAAGAGACAACTCACACACTTCTATTAGGCCTGAAAATTAGAGCTGGAGACAGATTTTGAATAGTCTTTCAAGTTCAATACTTTATTGCCATAACAACCAGTTCCATGGAATTAGGTTTGGCTAGCTCATTCAATTGAAGACACATGATGCAAATATGCAACATAAAGCAGATAATTGATAGCCTCCACCCAGCACAAGAACAAACATCCTAAACACATGATAAATAACTGAGGCCTGATGGAGTAATGACATAATGTGCAAGATCTCAAAGTGCAACGTTTCTGCACCTCACCTACTCCAGGTAGGTGCTGTAACAGAACAGAGGGGAGAGAAGTAAATGCAGGTTAGGCAGGGTGGGAAGGGTTGGTGAGGATCTTGAAAGCTTTGCATTGTGGTCTAGAGAGGCAGAGCAAGTCCATAGAGAGAAGGTGGCATCCTACAATCTTTCATCAAAAGTGTGTGAAAATTGGACCATTGAACAATGAACCTTAAACTGTAGAAGATTTAGGTGTAAAAGGAGAAGGTAAAAATATGTTTTAATTATTTTTATTACATTATAACTTATTTAAACTATTTTTTTTACCAATAGTTGAACTGGGAAGGAACCGTTTGTGGAAAATCTTTCTGGGTGCATACAGCGTTTAATTTGAATCACAGCTGTGCTGTTGGAAATGCATGCTAGTTTAGCACTGACGAGCTGTACTTGTACGGCACAGACTATTCCAGCCTGATATGATATGCCTCTGAATATGCAGTAGTATGAGCCTGCAGATCTCAGCTGTGGCTGTCTCAGCTGTCTGGTCACATGAGCAGTACAGTTCTGATGAAGACGCAATTTACATTGATTGATAGTTTAGTTAGCGAATAAGTGGTGAATATAGACTCGTATTACTACGATTTTGACCAATCCCACCGCTCCCTGGGATGGTTTTGGAAGCTATGTCCCGCCCTACTACTTTATATACAAGTAAGGACGGACATTTTGTTGCTTTTAGCCAAGGGTAGGGAGTGTGCAGGGGTTTGAAGTTCTGGGGGTTACACCGGCTCCTCAATAAATTCATGCTTACACATATTTATGTAATTTAGTGCAATTTTTATTTACCTTTGCGAAAAGGTGACTTTTTCACAAAGTTGCTAAAAGGAATAAACCTACTTTGTATTTACCCAGCTTTTCACATCTTATTTTTTTATTCCAGTGAGGATAGAGGTAAGTTATGACTTAAATATTGTATTTATTCTTCAAAGATGTGGTACAGTAAGAATTGGTTGACAGATCACTGCATGAACGTAATCAAAATGTCGAATAGCTTAAAAACCTCAACGCTGATTTCTAAATGTATATTTACTTTGAACGTTTGACAAATTTGTATATTTTTCAGTAAAAACCTTTGCCGTCATTGACTTGAGTGGAGTCGGGCATGTTCAGACATGAGTCGACAAGGCTCTCTTAGACGGGCACTGTCTGATGACGCGCAGACCTGCGCCTTCTGCCCTTTTGCTAGTCGTTGAATTAATTTTAAAATCGATGTTTTATTGTTGAAAGCGGGGAGATCGTTATATCAACTTATTTACTCAAGACAGTGGTGGTGTATTCTATGGTATTTATGAGTTTTGACACTTTTGGAAGTGTCCCCCTGCAATTTTTAAGTTATGTAACGAAAGCCTTTAACTTGAGCTGTTTATCCAGGCTCGATGTCTAAACGGGCACTGCTGAAGGTCGTGATGGCACTTAAAAAGTCTACGTTTCTATAATTCTAAGAAATGCATTCAATACATCGCCTCTGACTTTCCGTCTTTAAGATGCATGGCCCATAGGAATAAGAAGTTTGTCAAACGGAGTTTGTGTTAGTTTACGAAAGGCGTTTACTTTTCTTGCCGCATCAGATGATTGACACGGTGGCGGCTCCCGAGACGACTTTTCCAGTCCAGCTGAAGATGCTTCTAGAACAGGAGGCCAGGTACCAGCCCAAGCTCTGCGGCTTGAGGATCATCGAGTCCGCCCAGGACAACGGGCTCAGGATGACGGCGGCGCTCCGGGACTTCCAGGTGAAGGAGCTGCTGTCCCTGACTCGGTTCTTCGGCTTCAGTGCAGAGAGCTTTTCTCTGGCGGTGAACCTTCTGGATAGATTCCTGGCTCAGATGAAGGTATGCGTCGATTCATTGACCATAAAATGCTGTAGACCTGCTGTAGGTGCTGTGCCAGTGTTTTAGTGCTTGCAAACCATTTATTGATGCTTGATGTAAAAACGTGTATCACCGTTTTATACTGTGTTAAAAGTATCCACCAAGCTAATATCTTGAGACTTAATGGGGGCTGGTAGCTCTTGTTGGTGTTTGAAAGTTTATCACGTCCTTTCACACTCACTTTTCTTAAATTCTGCATTTAATATCTTGCACCATCTGAATAATTTCCTGAACATCAAACTTAAATCTTGATCCATATCGTCTACAAGCAGTAATGAAACTGAAGGGTAGTGCTGGGCATTTGCTATTTTTTAAATTTTATTTTAAGCTGTTAAAATGGATTTCTTCTGGCTTTTATGACTCACAATTGTACAACTCTGTTGTCCAGGTGCAGCCTAAACATCTATCCTGTGTGGGACTCTGCTGTTTCTACATTGCTGTGAAGGTGTCTGAAGATGAGAAGAATATTCCTCTGGCCAATGATTTAATACGGATAAGCCAGCACAGGTTTACTGTGTCGGACATGATGAGAATGGAGAAGATTGTTCTGGAAAAGCTGCACTGGAAGGCAAAGGCCACAACTTCTCTGCATTTCCTGAGGCTGTATTACTCGCACGTCATTGAGCAGATGCCTGCTGAGAGGTACAGAATCTGTGTAAATAGCAAGGAATGTTCTAGAGTGCTACTCTTTTTGTTTTTGTAATAGGAAACCTAAAGAGCCATTGGTTCTAAAATATATGCAAAACAAGTTTTGAGGGGGGAAAAAACGAAAAATATTACTGTATTAGTTTTGTGCATTGTTTAAAAATATTTGTCCTTTAACTAAGTGCATACATTAAGCACCCTTTAATGAATGAATGCTTTATGTCTAAGATATACCAAGATTTATAAAGGTTTTTACTCTTCACGTTTTAGAAAGAAGATGCTGAACATTGAACGTTTAGAAGCTCAACTGAAAGCTTGCTACTGTTGTTTTTCCTTCTCCAAAGTAAAGGTAAGAGAACCTTTGCTAGTTGTCTAAAGTTTTAAATTGACATTATCTACTGTTACTAACTTCCTGTTAAAGAAAGTAACTTATTTTCTGAATTGAAAAAGTTTCAGAAGCTGTTAAGGTTAATGCACGCCAATATAGTACTACCATAGCATCTGTCAGCTATTTGAATATAGCAGAATATTCAAGCATTTACCTCTTGTTTTATCAGATTCTGCTTTGGGTACAAATGTAGCAAATGTAATGTTTAAGTCCATTTTGTTGGTAAATGAAGTGAATCTTATAAGATTAGTCTGGGGACACCGTCAATTTCCATAGTTCAGTGTTCCTCTTGCTTTTAAGTCTTAACTCTAAATTGTTCTGACCTGTTTGATGTCTATATTGTAAGGTTGTTTTTAGACCTATTGTAATTATGCCTCACAGATATTGTATGCAAGTTGCAATTTAGGTATAGTTGTTTTGTTTTTTTAGTTCCAGATACTTGATGTAATTACCTTGCAGTTAAAACCAAATGTGCTTGAGATAAGTTGAAATGCATCTGTGGTCTAGTGGAGATTACATATGTAGTCTCAAACTCTATAGATTGTGTTTTAGTTGAAGGCATTTCATCAGTTTGCTTCTTATGGATTTTCTTGGCATTTCAGTATTGATAAAGGTTGAGCTTCAGTCTTGTCTTGATAAAAACTCTAATCAGTGTAACGTTTTTCAGCCCTCTCTACTTGCACTGGCTATATTAGCTCTGGAGATCCAAGAGCAAAGCCTCCATGAACTGACAGAAGACTTCCAGAGCCTCAAGCAGTATTCCAATGTAAGTGTCAAGGAATGTTTGGACAAAGGCATTGAACTGGGGGGACAGAGCTGAATATAAACTGTAACCTAAGCTTTTGCACAAACTAAATTCTAAATGTTTTTCTGAAGTGGATATGCTCGTCAGTGGCATCATATTCATCCTGTGTGATAGAATGGTTGCCACCAACTAAGATTTCCTGTGCCATGTTCAAGTCTTTTTGTTACCTGAATCATCTAGATTACTTGGTTTCTCCTTGTTTTTAGTGAGAGGCACCAGCACTTATTCATATTGAGTAATATGAATATCAGTGTTGATGGGGAAATTTATGTCTTAAGTTTTGGATCCTTTGCTAATCTTGCATTCATGTTTCAAGAACATGTAGCTGAAAGGATCGTTTTAAAGCAGCTGAGTCAAATGCTGCACGTTTTGCTTTTGAGACTGAATTACTGGTGGATGTGTAGATGAAATTTAGCACTACTGAAGCACCTACATAATGAGCCTGAGTCAGTTAATTCACAAAGTTACAAGTCTGAGTGATGAAGTTTGGGGAAAAATATTGAATGTACACTTCAATTTTCAGTTGAAATCGCCTTTTCACAATTATTCAACATATGATTTAACTTGCAGCCTATCTAGGCATGCCTTGATTGATAATGTATTAATGTATTCGATTTAGCAATCTTTAGGGTTTCTAATTGTAGAGTAGTAAAATACTTTAAGCCAGTTCAGACTCTTTATTTCTTTATCTGATGAAGTTTATCAATATATATATTTCTGGGATGTAAAATCCATTTTTTGTAGTGTTAATACTGCTCCGTAATGAAACCTTTTGAGACAGTTGCTTGAATGGTCTGATCCAGTTGTATATTTCCATAGTGCAGTGGGATTTTCCATATTGAAGTGGTAGAAAAGGTGCTGGAGTTGCTATAAAGCTTTTTCATGTAGGCTCACAGTTTTGCAAACTTACAAATTTGATATTAATGAAAACATTGAATTGCCAATCACTGTTTTTCTCTAGATTAAGGAGGGGGACCTTATCTGTGTGAGAGAGATGGTGGCAAAGTGCCTTGCTGAGTACTCTTCTACAAAGTGCACAAAGCCAGACAACCACAAGCTGAGGTGGATAGTATCGGGCCGGACTGCAAGACAATTGAAACACAGCTACTACAGGATCGCCCATCTGCCCACAATTCCTGAAGCAGCCTGTTAAGATGGATGAAATATAGGTACATTTATTTTATAAAGAGGCTTTGATCCTGCAGCCTGCCCCACCCAAATACATTTTCAGTTTCAACTTTAAGAAGTATTAAAGATCTTTATTTGCATTTAAAAGGTTAAAATGTCTGGTCCTGTCTTAAGCTTAAAGGTAGCATCTTCATAGTATGGAGCTTTTTTAAGCTCCCTGTTCATCAAAGCCTCTTAACATAATTTGTCTATGTGGCTTTTTTAAAATACTAACTGGCTTTTTTTTTTTACTTTTGCAGGTACGGAAGAATGCTTTCTCTCCCAGCAGAAAAGGAAAAAGATAGTTGCTAGTTGGGTTACTATGACATTACTAATTTAGTTACAGCAAAGTGAAGTTTAACTATGAAAGGGAAAGTATTTTAATATGCTTTGACCATTTCTAGAATGGTCAGCTTCATTAAGACTTGGAAGATTTGGTCTCTGTAGTAGTACCACATTTTATGCTTTAAAGGGATCAGTCTTAATTGGAAACACTTTAGAAGTCTCATTTAACATTTCCTAGTGGTTCTACAGACCCTGATTATCACCAGCTCTGGACTAGCTAATCTTAATTTAGGTAAGGAAGTCTAGTACTAGTGCTAATCAGGGTCTGTCCAGCTAACCCTTTATTTTAAAGCTGTGAATTTTTTTAACCCTGTGAGGTTAAAAAAAAAACTGGGCATGACTTATATTGTCTCAAATCATTGAATACATGTTTAAGTTTTGAGGTAGACTTTACAAAAAATGTAAGCAGGTAGTTAAAACTAAAATCTAATGTTTTGCAGTATTTGCACACAAATAGCATTTGCATTTTGTTACTTTTAATATTTTGAAATTGCTTAAACGTGTTTATACCTGAGACTTAATATGACAATACTGCTATTACACTGTGCAAACAAGCCAGGTGAATGACATTCTGTGCATCTTTTGCCAAAATGGAAAGTAGTTTTTTTTTCTTTTGTCTCAATGTCAAACCTTCAGTTACAAAGTAAAGGACATCTTTTGGTAATGTCAGACAAGACCAGGGGAACCTTGTTCTATAGTGGGTGAAGGCTTGTATTATGTGTATGTATGTGCTCTGAAATCGGTGCTATGGTTATTAAGTTAGGCCTTGGCACTGGTGATTGGTCTAAAAGTATTGAACCACCTAGGTCCTCAGTCCACTATGTGGAAGAGGAGGAAGAAGGGTTTTGTGATTTAAAACATTGGAACCAAGAAACCGGGCCCAAAACCCTTAAACTTCCAGCCTAGGTAGCTGAACAAGCCTATTGCACACTCCTACCCTAAGGTATATATATATTTTTTCATTTCTCTATTACACTGCAATGTATCCCCCAGGTTAAGGAAAATGAAAGTGATCCTTAATGTATATGTGGAGGGTACATGTACAGCTCTGAGTCTGGGCTATTGTTATTGTTAAGTGCCTGTTTAATAGTCCTGTAATTGCTTGTCACAAGTCTGCAACATGAAAGGCGTTACACTAACAACTTTTTATTTTTGAAAAGTACAGGAAAAGTAGCCTAAGTTTTTTGGAAACTGTTAATGAAAAGTCTTGTTGGTTACACCACTTCAAAACCTTTGAGAATACCTTATTTGAAGTACAGCAGAACACGTTTTAACTGCATCTCAAAATTGGATTTGTCTGGTTTAAGCTAAATGTAGAATAGCAGAAATGGAGTTCTGAGTGTTTAAAGTGAGATATTATAAAATGCTCAGTTAACGTGTTGCCTTTGAAGTTCCAATTGCCTAATGGCAAGAAAAAAGTAAACCGCTCCCCTTTTAAAATTTATTTTGAAGGACTAAAATTGGCAAAATCTCCTAAATGGAGAAATCCTCTTTTCAAACTAATGGTCCTAAACACAAAATTGTTACAACCACATTGCCATATAAAGGCAGTCTGTTCTAATGTATTCATTAAGGTATGATGGCTTTACAATGCAGTACTGTGTGAACATTTTCTTATTTAACTGCAGAATGTGATGGTGGCTTCTTTAAAGACTGATCTGATGATGAAGTGTGAACCTTTCAATAAACTCTTATTGAAATGCAGTAGATGTCTTGTCATTCAAAAATACACACAAGGCTGATTTTTGCCATGTTGACTGCAGATTTCATTTGGGTAAATAAACCTGAGGGGGGGGAAAAAAGTAGATGAGTTTCTTTGAAGCTCTTGTTGCCATTCACCTGTTTTATATGAAGCTTGACAGTGTCTTGCAGGTGGGGGGGTGGGGAGTGGAAGGAATGCTATGCTAACACATACTGTAGTCACTGTAGTTTTGCCAATATTGCCTAGCATACTTGGGCAGTACCTGGGAATAATGGTGTATGAACCCTGTATACCCACGAGAGAGTACCCCCTACTATTTCATTGGCAGCCATGGAGTACTGCAAGTGTGGTGAAAGGGTGTGTTCACAACGCAATAGATCTTGGACACACAGCACACATTCACAGCAGGTACACTCCTAGTCATTAAATGTGCTATAATTCTCAACCTGCACTTCACGTGACTGGCTTTGTTTATCTTAATTGCGGTTCATGGTTTTACTCCATTTTAACTGATTAATTTTCATATTATGGTTTTTGTTCCAATTAAAAGTCAACATCCTAATTCATGGAAATGTTGAAAAACAAAACTGAAATTGAAGCAAATTTATTTTTGTACACCATTGTGCAGAAAGCATTTCCTTTACATCTGGTGCACATCTTCTGGGGAAAAACTAGATCCATCCTGACACATGGCTTGCTTAATGAATTTGACATTTTATGAAAGTGTTTCACCTTTAAAGTAGTATTAATTTCTAAATCATTGAACACTTAATTCTGAGATACAAAGGTGGGAGCACTTTCCTTGATCTTGGATCTTGGATGCATCTCAAACAGGCTCAATCTTCCACTGCTCAAACTGCTTTGCAAAAACATCTTTTTGACTGTTTAAAAGAAACTGATATTTTCAAAAGTTTTAAGGTCTCATTGTTACCTTATACTTTAATTTAGGAGATAATACTCCTTAAAATCAAAATGCAAAAAAGGAAGTGTAGCCAGAATGTCTTTCTGCCCAACCTAATAGTGTTTTAATTTGCAATAGAAAGAACAGCCCTTATGCAGATCCTTCCATTACGTTTTTCTATATATTAGGTTAATGGACATATCATAAAACAAATTTGTTTTTTTCTTTCATTCTCAGAGCCTAAAATAACTTCATGAATTTAATTAAAACAGTCAAAATGAATGCAGGTTAGTACTGCTATATAGTTGAAAAATAGAAACTACCTAGTACTTACAACGTAATCTGGGAGTTGTACTACACAAAATAAAAGCAGAAAAACAAAAAACATTCCTACTCTCCTGATATTTGATGTTTTAGACATCTTGTGTAATAAATTGACATACAAAATAAGCCACTAACACAGAACATCCTTAATATGGTTCTCATTTCCTCTGTTCTTTAGAGTGCTCATATGGCATATCTTTAAGTTTCCCATGAACCATTCTCAGGAAGGCCACATTGTAGGAAGGGCTTGTTAACCGCTTTAGTTTCTTTGCTTCTTTCCTTTTCCAAAAGACATCAGTCCCTTCATCTGCAAAAACCACTCTGCAATTCTATTTTCCTAAATTGGAAAAGTCTGGTCCACCGCCAGCAAAATTTCCAGAAATCTCTGCACCGCTGAAGTCAAATCCAGGATTCTGCAGGAAAAACATATTGTCAATGTAATTGTAGGCATTCAGAATATTGTAAACAATATCCACATTCTTGTCTATGATATCTGAGCTAAAGCAAGGGTGCTACTTAGAAATATTAACTATTGATATATTGTTTTGTATAGTGAAAACTCACTGGTAATCTGTTTTGTGGCAGTTCCTAATGTCGTATTTATTAAAAAAGTATTTGGTTATTATATCTGACTAAATGGATCTCAAATCAGGAAACACAATCTTTTACTGAATTTATAAAGAAAGCTTATGCCACATAAAGCAGGAGATGAAACTAGTTTTACTATTACTGTAGTACAGTACATACAGTTCAAAGAAAAAGGGTTTGGGGTATGTGAACCCTTTGGAATTACCTGGATTTCTGCATTAATTACTCATAAAAATGTGGTCTGATCTTCAACTAAGTCACAATAATAGACAAACACAATCTTCTTAAACTAATAACAAACAAACAATTGTACTTCTTATCAATATTGAACACATCGTTTAAACATTCACAGTCCAGGCTGGAAAAAGTGAACCCTTGTATTTAGTAACTGTTAGAACCTCCTTAAGCAGCAATAATCTCCACCAAACGTTTCCTGTAACTGCTGATGAGACTTGCACAATGGCTAGGAGGAACTCTAGACCATTCCTTCTTACAAAATAAAATTTTAGTTCATTAATATTTCTGGGATTCCTTGCATGAACAGCTCTCTTCAGGTCATGCCACAGCATCTCAATTGGGTTGAGGTCTGGACTCTGACTTGGCCATTCCAGAACACAACTTGTCTTCTGCTTAAGCCATTCTGTTGTTGATTTACTCCTGTGTTTCTGGTCACTGTCTTGTTGCATCACCCAACTTCTATTAAGCTTCAGGTGACGGACCTTTCTCCTATAAAATTTCTTGATACAATTTTGAATTCATAGTTCACTCTATGATAGCAAGCTATACAGGCCCGGAGGCAGCAAACCAGCCCCAAACCATGATGCTCCCTCTACCATGCTTCATGGTTGGGATGAGGTTTTGGTGTTGGTATGCAGTGCTTTTTTTCCTTCAAACATAGCATTGTGCATTTCTGCCAAAGAGTTCACCTTTGGTCTCATCTGTCCACAGAACTTTGTCCCAGTTGTGGAACATCCAGGTGGTCTTTTGCAAACTTGAGACATGCAGTAATGTTTTTTTTTGGGGAGCAGTGGTTTCCTCCGTGGTGTTCTTCCATTAACACCATTCATGTTCAGTGCTTTCCTTATAGTGGACACATGAACAGAGACTTTGGCAAGTTAAAGAGATCTCTGCAGGTCCTTTGCTGTTACCCTAGGGTTCTTTTTCCTCCTTCAGCATGGCACTCTACTCTCTCGCTGTGATCTTTGCAGGACGCCCACTCCTAATGAGAGTAGCAACAGTACTGTGGATTGATAATTTACTGTGGATTGATGAACACCCAGGCCTTTAGAAATGCTTTTGTAGCCTTTTCCAGATTTATGCATCTCTACAATTCGTCTTCTAAGGTCCTCTGATATTTTATTTTGATCAGGGCATGGCTGACATGAACAGCTCTTTCTTGAGAAGAGCAGACTCTGTCAGTAACCAGACTTTGTGTGTCTTTTTTATAGGGCAGGGCACCTCCAACCCACACCTCCAATCTCATCTCATTGATTGGAACACCTGACTCCAATTAGCTTTTGGAGAAGTCATTAGCCTAGTGGTTCACAAACTTTTTCCAACCTAGACTGTGAATGTTTAAACGATGTGTTCAGTACTGACAGGAACAAGTACAATTGTTTGTGTGTTATTAGTTTAAGAAGATTGTGTTCGTCTATTATTGTGACTTAATTGAAGATCAGGCCACATTTTTATGAGTAATCAATGCAGAAATCCAGGTAATTCCAAAGGGTTCACAACCTTTTTCTTGCAACTGTACATTAACTTATTCTTATATGTGGTTTCAAAAATTAGGAGTATTCCCATCCAAAACGTAGTTTGTCCTATACTGGCATGCTAGCCAGGTTTCTAAACATTTCTGGTGTTTAGGTGTACACTGTAGCTGGATGTTCACAGCTGAACATAAACATCACACATGGCTATTTCGAGGAGACGTGCATTTATACGGATTTCCTCTCTCAAGTATTGGGACAGGTAATGGTTAATCAATAAATGCACTAATGATTGGTTTAGAGCTTTCATTATTTTAAATGGTTTTTAAGCGAATGTTCTTCCGATAAGTGACTTAAATGGTAGCACCAGACTTTTGTCTGAATTATGCTTTTATTGATATCATAGACACGTTAAATGCAAACAGAGAGCACTACTGAACTCCCTACAGCCATACCAGACAGGTGAGTGGGAGGGTACTAACCTCTAATCTTTTGAGCTCCACAGTGCCTGCTAGGACAGCTGGCACTGAATGTAAGACTGGCACACCTTACTAATATTACTGCAAGTCTGCAGGCACTCAGTAAATAGCTGGAACCCATTGATCCCAGCCTTACCACAGGAGACAGTCCGCCAGGTGTGCACTGCTGCAAGGCAATGCCCTCCCCACAAGCCCCTAACGGAACCACAGAATATCTAAAGGACAGCACCAGTCTAGATACCCATCAAGCCTGCTGAGCTTCATAACAAATCAGCATTATATTAAATGCAAGCACAACAATGTAGTACTGACGGTCTCAGGAACAAAAATCCTATAGATCCGTAATTCTCACCTCCCTCTGGAATCTCTCCAGAGTTAATTTCCTCTGCATCTGGTCCTGCACCCAGGGGTCCGCACAGTACTCTCCCTCCAGCAGCGAAGGCCAGCAGTTTCCTGCCTCCCGATTGGACTTCATTAGAATAATCCGGATAAGCTTCTTATCCTCTGATAACACACGGAAGAACATGCAGAATGTATTTCCGTTTCTGAATAGTCAAAACACAATATTTTGATTGCAACGCAGACTGTTTAATGGAAAATGCATCTACTTGCAATTTTGCAGTTTAATGAAAAATGCACCTAGTTATCGGACCTACTCGGCAACTGCAGAAAAATACAAAACTCAAAAGCGTTTTATTATTTGTTATATAATCTATTAACATACACATGAATATATTTGTTGAAGCAGTTTAATAGTAACTTTGCAGCAGATTAAATAACGTCTTCTTGACTCCATTTCAGTCTTTTAAGCAAAAAGATTAAATGATTTTACTGTATAACCTCGATCTTCAATGTAATCGTCTAAAATAAGATGACTCACCTAATGTCCAGGTTCCTTCGTCTGCAATAGTGGAACCGAACAGTTTTCCCTAAAAGAAATATTAAAAATCAACAACATGCATTTCCTATTTTAACGTCGCAACGTTTAAAGTCCAAAGCAACTGAAAGATTTTAAGACAAATGATTCAAAATAAGTAAAAATGTTTTCAGAATTAAAAAAAAATGGACTACGAAACTGTGTCTGTTTAGGAGTTTATCTGGGATGGGCATCATTAAGTGTCGTGAAGTGTCTCTGTCCAAGAAGGTGTATTGTTATTAGGTGTATTGTTATCAATTGGAAGATAAAACATTCCTGGGGTCCCGAAGAGTTCAATGACATCATGCTGAGCAGTCGTGCGTTGTGATGATTTGGTAAATCTTGACAGCAAAACATAACCCTGCCCAATAACCCGGATCCCAGGTCAAATCGTGGGAAGAAGATGACGCATTTCGATTGAACCCTACCTTAAAAACGTCTCGTCCCTTTACAGCAAGCTCAATTTGTTTGCTGCCGAGATTACACTTAATGTCTTTAGCAGAAGTTCCCGGAGGAACATCAACTTCAATAAAAACCTCCTCCATGGTCTGATACCAGGCACCCCATGCGGTTTTGCAGGGAATCACCCCGCTTCGTTCATCAAAATGGACCGACATGCCTGGTGCTGCTGGCTAACGCGCTAACGTTCACAAAAGAATAAACGAAATATTTCTTGAATATCTCAGTTCCTTTCCATTTAAAACTTGCAGGCACCTCATAACCTGTATCTAGAAACATGCGTCACTAGACGCGCCAGTGAGTTCATTTAACGTTCTACGTCACATGAACGTAGCGGAAACGTGCTCGTTCCCGGAAATGTAGTCTTTTGAGACGCGGTGCTTGCATTTACCAGCAGTTTGAGAGCACTGATAAAATCTGAGCTCTAAGTCTGGCGTCTACGCTAGTATACACTGGAACAACCAAAGCGAAAGCTATCTAATGTTTATGGTATTAAGCGATGCTCGTTTTTATGCAAGCTTCGGATGGTTATTTACCTTATACATTGTTACCACTCTCCAGCAGAACAAGATGTGTAAAACACGTGAAAAAACATCAGCAAAACGTATTCCTTTTGCTTAGACAATGCAGATTTTCACAGAATATGCAGTGTTTCCTCTAATTTTGCATGTGTTGTAGGGTAGGAGCCTCGAGGCTTCCTTTTATCAAAACAAGAAGCAAGAGTACTATCGATAACACAGAATTCCTATCAGCAACAAAATAGCCTTGGGTCTTTTCAATAACAAAAGACTTTGTAAAGTGAGATAGGTTTACCATGCCTCCTCTGGAGGTGCATTCAAAAATGCCACGGGGTCTATCATTGACGTTGAAACCCCAGTGGTCTTGTCAATAGAAGAGCTGATCTGTGGTATACATACAGTGCCTTGCGAAAGTATTCGGCCCCCTTGAACTTTTCAACCTTTTGCCACATTTCAGGCTTCAAACATAAAGATATAATTTTTTTATTTTATGTGAAGAATCACCAACAAGTGGGACACAATTGTGAAGTGGAACGAAATCTATTGGATTTTTGAAACTTTTTTAACTAATAAAAAAATGAAAAGTGGGGCGTGCAAAATTATTCGCTGCATCCATCTTCCCCTCAATTTTAACCATCTTCCCTGTCCCTGCTGAAGAAAAGCAGGCCCAAACCATGATGCTGCCACCACCATGTTTGACAGTGGGGATGGTGTGTTGAGGGTGATGAGCTGTGTTGCTTTTACGCCAAACATATCGTTTTGCATTGTGGCCAAAAAGTTCGATTTTGGTTTCACCTGACCAGAGCACCTTCTTCCACATGTTTGGGGTGTCTCCCAGGTGGCTTGTGGCAAACTTTAGACGAGACTTTTTATGGATATCTTTGAGAAATGGCTTTCTTCTTGCCACTCTTCCATAAAGGCCAGATTTGTGCAGTGTAAGACTGATTGTTGTCCTATGGACAGACTCTCCCACCTCAGCTGTAGTTCTCTGCAGTTCATCCAGAGTGATCATGGGCCTCTTGGCTGCATCTCTGATCAGTCTTCTCCTTGTCTTCTCCTTGTCTTCTCCTTGTCTTAGCTGAAAGTTTAGAGGGACGGCCAGGTCTTGGTAGATTTGCAGTGGTCTGATACTCCTTCCATTTCAAGATGATCGCTTGCACAGTGCTCCTTGGGATGTTTGAAGCTTGGGAAATCTTTTTGTATCCAAATCCGGCTTTAAACTTCTCCACAACAGTATTACGGACCTGCCTGGTGTGTTCCTTGGTCTTCATGATGCTCTCTGCGCTTTCAACAGAACCTTGAGACTATCACAGAGCAGGTGCATTTATACAGAGACTTGATTACACACAGGTGGATTCTATTTATCACCATCAGTCATTTAGGACAACATTGGATCATTCAGAGATCCTCGCTGAACTTCTGGAGTGAGTTTGCTGCACTGAAAGTAAAGGGGCCGAATAATTTTGCACGCCCCACTTTTCATTTTTTTAATAGTTAAAAAAGTTTCAAAAATCCAATAGATTTCGTTCCACTTCACAATTGTGTCCCACTTGTTGGTGATTCTTCACATAAAATAAAAAATTTATATCTTTATGTTTGAAGCCTGAAATGTGGCAAAAGGTTGAAAAGTTCAAGGGGGCCGAATACTTTCACAAGGCACTGTACATTACACAAAATAGCCTCCTCTTTCACAAGATCTGCAATCCAGCGGTCTCTTTTAGTCACATTGCTACATACAATATTCTGTGGCACTCCAAGAAGTGGAGAGTAATAAGGTATATTGTAGATGTATAGTGCACTTTGCAACACTCAGACATTAAAAATAAATGTAAAAAATTGCATGTTTCTCCTAATGCATTTAGTTACCCCTCATTTTTATGAAGGTAATTAACCACTACTATATAAAGGGAAGCAATTTAGGACTCTCCACTCAACACTTGCCTATCCCCATATGCAATGTTGACTTTTTCAGGACTGGTATTGTGAATGTTAGCACTCTGAAGTGTTGCAGAGCAGGACTCTTACAGCTGGAGAGAATATATCAGGTGGGTGATTTTCAATGCAATTTGTTTTAGAGCACAATTAGGCTTTCATTATCTAAATATAAGAACAAAAGTCTGAAAATGGATGACTAGTAAGAGAAATCCCATGGAGAAAACGTATTAATTAAAAAATTAATGTGCGTTTGTATACATTTATTTAAATATTTATATTTATCTGGATTTAATTACGCAATACATACTGGACCAAGAACCTTTGAAAAGTTTTGCAGCAATAAACTACAGCTAAAACATGAATGATTATTACTAGCCTCTAGGCCTTATTTTTAAAAGAATTATTGGAGATATTTTCTGTGATACATTTATTAATTTTATTCAGATTTCTTTTCTGGACCAGACTTAATAAGGAGAGGGGTTAGGGATAGGATTCTTCATAATTACAAGCTCTGGTTCATCACTATAATTTGTTGGGATTGTTTGATTTTTTTGCGTTCATCGTTGCTGGGGAAATGCTACATTTCACTTATTGTTGCCTCCAGAGGTTAACTGATTACCTTAAAAGTGTGGAAAGAGCTGTTTCCTGCTGAGTGTGATGTGAGAAGCTCTTGAATCATTAATTCAGTTCACAGCATGCTCTTGCTTTGAATTGCACTAGAGGTGGTATACAGGCTTATTACAGTGTCAGAACCTGAACTTTGCATAAATAAGCCAAATTACTTAAATTAAAGAAGAGTAAGAGTTTCTTGACATCCTGCTCTTCCTGGGAACCAAAAGTATTCAATGTTGTAGTGTTGCACTCATTTAAAAGTGTGATGAGCTTAGGATGTTTGCATTGCAAAATGTAGGATGCAAAATGCAATGGTTAGTATTAAAAAACCTGCTTCTATATAATATTATGGTATAATTATATACTACATTAATGTCCATCATTGAAAAAATAATTGTTATGATCATGATCTTCATGTACAGGTGTGAGAACTTATGGAAACTGTTCAAATGCTCTGATCACATGAGGTTTGAAGATGAGCTTCTGAAAAGCAGCAGTTCTTTCTATTTTCTGTTCCAGTGTGTGACTTCTCAGTGTGTCTAGTTATTAATTTACATGGAACAAAGTGAACATTCCTTCCTCATAATGTTTTATGGGGACTGTACCTAAGCAATTGCAATTCTTTATTCATCAAATGCAAGATATCATTACAAAACATAGTAAATAACTTGCACAGGTAATTCGATAAATTAAGTCATTCATTCCTCGTGCTGCAGGGAAGACCAAACCCACAGTAGCGTTTTGGGGAAGGAGCCCAGGAGCCTGAATTAGTCCCTGATTAAACACAACATCTACACAGCAGGCAACCACAATGTGCATGATGGTGTTTATCAGGCTGTTTAGTGACTTCTTGAACTTGCCATCAGCCATTGGCCTTGAGATTTGCAACTGACTTTGTTAGACACGTCTAGGTTTTGATTTTATCTCAGCCTCAGTCACATGACTATAGTATCAGGTGGATAGCTGCGTCAGCATGCGTGGGCTGCAAAGGAACAAGTAATAGGTTTATTCCTTGCTGAAAAAAAGAAGAAAGAGAACACAACGTTTCGGCCATGGAGCCTTCTTCAGGTGTGAGAGAGACAGGGCAGTAGGCAAAGGTAAAGTAGCGGTAGAAAAAAGGTTGGGAGGGGGAAGGAGTGAGAGGCGGGAGCAGGGGACAGAAAGAGAGGCCAATCAAGAGGTGTGACTCTAGGTGACTATATTATCGGATCTCTAGTTCCATGTGAAGCCAAAAACATGGTGGTCCACTGAAGTGATAATTATATATAGTGGATAGTTTGTTGTTGAAAGTGGAAGATATATTAAGGAAAAAAAAAGCAGTTAAAGCTTCAAGACATTAATACATTGAACGACAATAGAAAACATCAGTTGCCAGGAAATTGACAGCTGTAGCTGGGGTGCTGACATTTTAGTGCACAGACAAGATAGAGATAAATTCATTATGCTGATATCATCAACAGGGTTGATCAATATGGAGTGATTGTAAAATCTATGTGTTGTTAAAAGCAATACAAGCTGTATGTGTATGTGACACATTCTTTATACCAGGTTGCTGTCTTGTGGAATTGTTTCTCATTTCTATTCTTGGACAAGCCTGTGCCTGTTCACAGGTTTCTGAGCTTTAGACACCACATGTCACCCCTGTGTTCAGTGGGGCTCACGTCTGTCAAGCAAGGGTCCGTGGCGTAACTGTCACCTTCTCTTTTTGCAAGAAAGTCTTTGTTAGATGCGTGTTGTCCTTCTGGAATGTTGTCACATTCAGACAAGCCCGCAGGAAGGGCAGCAAGTGAGATTACAAGACACGAACAATGTGGCGCTGTGCAGTCAGGCGGCCATCAATCATTATAAGCAGGGAGCTCTGTACTGACTAGACACTCCTGCCCAGACAATCACACTTAGACCTCCCCATCAATTTGTCTTTTGAACACAACAAATAGAATATCGTTCCACATGCCTGCACCACTTCCATCGTAGGGTGCACACAGACACACACACTCTGAATAGGGCCAATTTTAACTGGACCAATTAACCAACCAGTATGTCTTTGGATTGTGGGAGAAAAAACCCACACAAACACAGGGAGAACATGCAAACACCACACAGATAGCACTCTGGGAATTGAAACCAGGGCCCAGGGCCCAAGTGGTGTGAGGTAGCTATGCTAACCACTGCACCACTGTGCTGCTCCAGCCCAATCCACTATTTCCTTAATGAGGTGATTAAGTACTGATGCAATTTAAGCCACTAAAAGTGTGTCATGGTCAGTCCTGAATTGTGACACATCAAACATTTATTATGTGTATATCCATACACTTTTTTCCCTGAAATATATACGTACAGTGAAGTATTTTTAATGTTTAGTATAGTTTAGGGTCTTTGCTTACCATTGTTAACAACATCAATTGGGAAAACGTAAACTTTTTTGGGCTTTCATAAAATATAATTTTAAGTGAACAATTTTAAGGTTCGATTTTGGATATGCGTTTCCAAACCTAAATTTGCCGAATATTTCGCGCTGTTTACACAGTTTGTGTAATTCTGTTTGAATGAATCTCAGATTAACCATTAGAGGGCGCCATAAACTAAAGAATAAGGGCAGTTCATATATAAGCCTCAATATACAAGTCTATCTACATATTTAGCTCTAGAGATCGATTATTACATACTGTGGACTGTCTTTGATTAGAGGAATTTTTGGAAGATAAAGTGCACTACGTTTAAAATGTGAGTCATCCATATAGTGACAAGAAAACTATTATTATATTGTCTACCCTTCCCCAAAATTCCCATGAAAGTCTAATAAACAATCTTTCAGTGTTCTGTTTCACAGGTTTTTATTATTTCAGATAAAAAGCTGATGCGGGTTATCCAATACATAGAAGGAGATTTTGGAATTCATTTGGCCGATTTAGTTAAGAAAGTTTATTACAATGCAGCAAACGTTAGTATTTAATACCCAGAAGAATGTATTATTGTATGCGCTTGAATGGTGTCCCTTGACACAGTGATTGGAAAGATGTGACACTGTTTGGGCTTTGGGTGAATAAGATAAGTAAAATCAGAGATATAATTGCTTTGGCAACAGTTGTAAACTTTCCCTTACCCAAATTTTTCCAAGACTTTGAAAGTAGATTTTATAGTTCAGACATCTATATTTTCTCATTTCCAGCTTCCACTCACTCTCCTAGCTATAGAGAAGGTGTTATGAAGTTGTTATGTTGTTAAGTCTTTATGCTTCCAATCTGAATATCATCAACATGAATGAATTGAGCAAAAAGATTGGTACATTAATTGTCAGTCAAACATATTTGTGGTAGTTTTTCAATTGTATTTTTAAGCACTAATTGTAATATTTACAAACAATAGTCATTTACAAAATATGGATAACCCTTGACATCAATTTAATATTTGCATTCACCAAAGCCAAGTGCCATACTGCAGCAGGTATGAAACAATTGTCTCATGAAAAATGTGTTAATGCAGCTCTTCAACAGAGAAGAATAATACAGTGCACATCTGGCCTGGTTCCTAAGAGATACTTAGGTGGCAGTGTTGCTGCAGCTAACAGATCTCTTCAGTTAACTGCCGCATTAGGCCGCCGAAGCTGGATTGTGAACATACCACACACAAATTAAAGTGACAGCAGTGTTAAGGTCTATCCACGTGGAACATGAAGAACATGAAATAATAGCTTCTATAGGTGTACTTGTTCTCACAGGTGACTGATGAACAATGTGGACTAGATGCAGGGGGCATTAAGAACTGTTTTAATGTTTTAAGCCTGGCTTTAACACTGGCAACTAGGTCACTATTTTACTTTGTCTCTGCAGATAAGCATAAATAATTACACATAAAAAACTTTAAAATATTAGTTATAAGGTTGGATGCTTTCATTAAGTCTTATTCAAAAGCCACGGATAATTGTGGAGCAGGTTTGTCTGGGAGGCTAATTCTCCTTTAAACCTCAGTCGTTCCAGTCTACATAGCATTCATCTGAAGATAAAGTTCCTCTAGTGATATTTCTTTTGTACGAGACAAGCTTGAAATGCACTGTACAATTATAATATCACACTCTGCACATCCGCGGAGGTGCTGATACAGTTCGTGACAGGACAGTTTCACACACACCTCAGGTTCTGATCTGTGGGTTGCACTTGGCCTTCTACTCAGGAAAAGTTGCAATGAGTGTTTTTTTTTTGTTGCAAAACAGCTGGTCTGATGTCAACCAGGCTTGGGTGGGGCCAGGAGCTACAGAACCCAGGCTGCTGATCTTCAAATAGAAATTCCTGTCTTTTTACTTAATTCGTTTCTCCTATAGTTAGGCCATATCTTATTGCAATTTTATTTGTGATGTGTTCTTAAATTGGCTCTTATATGTAAAGTCGTTATTAGCATTGTGATGGACACTTGAGGTGCAGTGCTCCATGTTGCTATGATAGTTACTAGCATACCGAAGTGCAGTTAGTTACTGGAAATGTGCTGTTGTATGTACAGAGTAGAATGTGGTTGTAAGTTCTGTGCTTTTACTTATTTGGTTCTTATACAGTAGTTAGTTATTGCCTTCATTTGCCTCAGTACCCAACATATTGGCAACAAGGATGTCTCTACTGTTCCTACAAGTTTCCTTCTCCTGCCTCAGTACACAACAACACTGCACAGTGTTAATATTTTTGTTTAGGTCACTAAGGAAGACCTTTAAAGATAACCGACTTAAACCGGTTTCTATTGCTTCAGCCAGACACTTCTTCCTTAAGCAGAAGTTTTATAACTTAGTGTATGATGGTGATAACATAGATGTCAGTTTTAATAATTGCACTGTTGCTTTTAAAATGGTATGAAACATTCTATTCATGTTGGACACATTTTTGAAGGGTACACGTGATAGGATTTTTAATTCATGAAAGCAGGATGCAGGTCCCTTATGAAACATTTCCTAAATCACCACTGAAGTGCCAAGAAAGCGGCTTAAATTTAAAGACACTTCACTGTTCTTAAGTTTAGCAGTTTAACGTTATGTGCCATTAACAGGGATTTCTCTCTTGTGCAAATATGTGGAAGCGTGGAAGTGCATGTGAAGTCAGGATGGGGACAAGGGCAAACAGTGGCTAACAGATCCTAATAAAGTGAGCAAAACCACTTACTGTACAAGCACAGTTACATGCAGTGCTGCTTCAAAGGTTGTGAATCCCTCCTGTAGTTCTTTAAATGTTACAATATTACAAAGAAATGCTTGTTCAAACAAAAGTCTTACTTTTCTAAAATCTATTGTTTAGATGAATTGATGCATTAATCGAAAAAGAAATAAAGAAGTATGCATGAGCAAACATAAGTGAACCACATAGTTCATTAGCTCAGTCAATGAGCTACCAGGTCCTAAAATACAAGTTAACCAACACAAATTAACAAGCTCACCAATCAAAGAGTCAATCACCAGGACAATATTTAGGAAGCTCTCTACTATATAAAGGTAAGGAACCTAGTCAGTTTCATTTTGCCCTTACAAGTTAGTGTTATATACCATGCCATGATCTAAAGGGACCACATACATCCTCAGGAAGAGTGTTGTAAGTGCTAATTAAACTGGGAAAGGTTATAAACCATAGCAAAATGTTCCGTAATTCATCAGTCTAATGTAAGACAAATAATCTACAAATGAAGAAATTATAAGACCACAACTCTCTCCTAGATGTAGATGTCCTTCAATTCCCTCAGAGGAACAAGAAAACTCATACAGGATGTCCAAAACAAATTCAGGACCACACCTAAGGATCTCCAGACCTCTTCTGCTGAAGCTGATGTCCATGTTCACACCTCACCAATACAACGCAAGCTGAATAGCAACGTCATTCATGGGACGGTGACCAGGATCAAACACCTTTCTCTCAGGAAGAATGGTCTCTGGACAGATGAGTCTACAAATGATCTTTGGCCAAAACAAAAAATTGCCATGTTTGGCAAAACCTACCAACAGGATAATCCCAAAATCTGCACTTTCAAACATGGTGGTGAGAGTGTCATGGTTTGGGGCTGCTTTTATACCCATGGACCTGGACAACTCACCATCATAGAGGGAACTATAAATTCAGAATCATAAGATATTCTGGAGGAGAACATTGGGCCCTTTGACTGCAAGTTAAGGATGAGCCAAAGTAAGGGTTCTTCAACATGACTATTACCCTAAACATTCCAGTAATCTACCAAAGAATGAATTAAGGGGAAGACGTTTTGTGTTTTGGAATGGCCGATTCAAAGTCCAGATCTCAACCCAATAAAAATATGGTTGCAAGACCTGAAACAGGTTTTTCATGGAAGAAACAAATCTGAAGCAGTTGAAGGAGTCTTGTAAGGAAGAACGGGAAAAATAATCAAAGCAGATGTAAGAGACTGATTAGAAATTATATTTGGTTACTGCCATAGTTGCGGATTTGCCACCACTAACTGAATTAAAAGTTTCAATTCGTTTGCACATAAGGATTATTGAGTTTCTGTTAAATAAATGGTTTATTTAATAAATTAAGCGCTTTGAGAAGCCACCTTTAAAGGCGCTATATAAAATAAAGTTTATTATTATAAATAATACACAAATCATGTATTTGTGTCCATTATTTGGTTAATCTTCATTAAATATTGGGGCTCAGATTAAAAGTTTTTTTTTAAAATTAATTTGTCTTAGATGTGAAAGTTTTCATGTGGAAGAAAGGTTCATATGCTTTTAAGCATGTGTGTATTCTCACCTCAATAGGAAAAACTTTTTTCTTATTTTATATATATCATTTAATCACTTAACAGCATGCTTTCATAGCCAATAAAAAAGCCTGAAACTTATTTCTCAGTCTTCTATTTATTTAACTCTTAGATATTAACAGCCAGATGAAAAAAACAATAAAACTGAACAGAAGAAGGCCAGCTTTTTGCCTCTTTCTATCCCTGAAGCTCTGAGCTAAATTAGCCAGAACAATTAAAGAAGCAGCCTCAGTTTTTTTTGCTTGTGATAAATGCAATGACTTGATTGGATTGTGATAAAATGGGCAATTTGTCTCCGAAAGGAAAACATATCCACAGTTCTTAATGCAGTAGCTTTTAAGTGTATGCCCACTTTAAAAAAAAAACAACTTTTAAAAAGTGTGACACCTAACAAAGGTTAAAACAAAATATATTGAAATAGTTGAGAGAATAGAAAGGATTACAATTGGATATGTTTCAAATGGCTGAACAGTGAGATGAATTGGGCAACAGAAGAGCCTGGCTCATCCAATAATATCGTGTGCATTTAATGTTGTGTTGGCTGTAGTATGTTTGTGTTTGGCATGAAGTGTGACTGTGCAGTTGATTTTCAGTGGATAGATTTCTTGTTCTTCAACTTAAAAACATGAAAATAATAAATGGCCTTATTCCTCTGAGTATTTTCCCAAATATAAACACAGGTGGCACTTCTTTATGCAAAGAGTTGTGGGTAAATGGAATGGCTTACCCACAACACATGGGTAAATTGTGGATAACATTCCGTAACACTGATTCCATGGCTTCTTTCAATAGACACCTGGAAGAGATCCTCAGATGAAATAGTTACTAACATACAAATGAGGTGGATGATGATGATGACAATAATAATAATCCATAGTGTGCACAGTATGCTCACCACACATCAGCTATCTGTGGGGAGGAGAACAGAGTGATGAAGCCAATTCATAGATGAGAATTATTAGGAGGCCATGATTGGTAAAGGCCAATGGGAAATTTGGCCAGGACATGAAGGTTACACCCCTACTCTTTTCAAGAAATGCCCTGGGATTTTTAATGACCACAGAGAGTCAGGACCTCAGTTTTATGGACCTACAAAGTACGGCGCCTATTTCACAGTCTAGTGTCCCCATCACAATGCTGGGGCATTAAGACCCACACAGACTGCAGAGTGAGCACCCCCTGCTGATCCCACTAACACCACCTCTTCCAGTAGCAACCTTAGTTTTT
The DNA here is from genome assembly GCF_059453375.1 of Lepisosteus platostomus. Taxonomy (NCBI): domain Eukaryota; kingdom Metazoa; phylum Chordata; class Actinopteri; order Semionotiformes; family Lepisosteidae; genus Lepisosteus; species Lepisosteus platostomus. The sequence continues at coordinate 28,929,288 of NC_142623.1, forward strand.
CCCAGGAGGTCTCTCATCCAGGTACTGACCAGGCTCACACCTGCTGAGCTTCAGTGGGTTGCCAGTTGTGAGTTGCAGGGTGATATGGCTGCTGCCAATAATGAATTGAAGGGCCTGCTCTTGTTTGTGCATTTTCTTATGTCCTATATTTAATCATATTTAATAATAATGCTAACAACAATAACAATAACCCTTTGCATTGACATAATGCTTTTCACATTAAAGAATCCCAAGGTGTTTCAAACCTGGTTGACATTTGGCAGCCATTATACCATACAGCAGATCAGGTGAACTAGTGAGAAGGTACATCACCAATTGAATTAAGGGGGGAAATTAAATTTGGACAGATATGACAAGGCCCTACTTTTATGACTTTTGATAATGCATTACAAACAAAGGTTTCAAATGGAAGCTTGCAGTCCTACTTCAGTAGTATTAATGAACTAGCAAGAATGTTACAGAAACCATCTGAATTACAGAAACACTGTGAGTCCATACATGCCTATTCCTCACTCATCTCCTGGAGCCACTGGCATCATAAAGCATTGCATTGAATAAAACTATACACTAAACACTTACAACATAACTCATTCATATATTTTAAATTGTAACACCAAATGATGATGTTCAATTAAATGAATTTAGGCAAACAATGTTACTTCTTGAGATGTTCACAATGTCAGAAATGTGCTGGAAGTAACTGAATGAATTCTACAGTTGTATTCCACGGACACTTTTTTCTCCCTGTTATTTTTTTCTCCATCTGAGAGGCAGGCTGCTCCAATAATAAATGGCATTTGTGGGGTATTAAAGGTTTTTGTGCTTCACTGTTTGAATGCCTCTGAAATACATCAAGCAAGGCCTTTTGTATGAGAGAGAGAGTACTTCAGCTGTCCGGATGCTAACACAATAGATGACATTGTTTAACTCTCCATAGGGAATCATATGTAGAAATGGATGTTCACTGTCTGGTTAATTTAGTTCACTTTTTCAAAGGACAAGCTGTCCTATCTGTTGTCTTTGTCAATGCAAGTTAACCTACTTTCCATTTGTCCATGGAGACTTGTGTATCCATGTTAAGCTTTTTACCCACAATGCTCGAAACATGAAAAGAGGCCAATCGATACTTGCCTTGCAGGTAGAGCTGTTTAGAACTGGTTTCCTAGAGCCCCTGCTGCGATGAAACATGTTGCATTTCCATTTTTTTAAAAAACACCCTTTATGTATATCATACTTAATAATTCGAAATTATGATAGTTCTGTGAAGTGACTGAAACAGTGGGGGAAATTGGGCATGGTGTGAAAAAGCCTACTGAGAGCTTTCTCTGAAGTGTCTGCAAGCACTCCTCAACCTATCCCTAAACACTCATTCCTTTTCAATACTGGGCCTTTGACAAGTAAAGAGACATACTGTTGTGTTCTGCTGAGAAACGTGCACATTCTTACAAGTATCACTGGCAGCTAAATATGCAGCTAAAGACATTTGACATTAGATCTGTCTCATTCACAGTCTCAGGCTTACAGAGGTCAAAGCAAAGAACATTGTTCTACTGAGTGTACTGTACATCTCTGTCTTGATGCTGTTTTTTAAAGTAATGTGCCCAGTGAATATGCAGGCTTGTGCACGAAATGGTAGTCATTACTTCAGGGACTAATGCTAATTTACACTCATAAAATGCCCTTCTCGCTGTACCTGAGTGGAAAACAAGTCTGTGCAGTCCTTAAGGAATAAATTACTTAGGGGTAACATGCCAAACTGGCTTTCATCTCAGCAAATTTCCATTACCCCCTTTCATTTTTGTTTATTATTTATTTATCTGCAAATTTCCACATTTTGGCTCACAGTTCAAATGAACCCTGTTTGCAATTTGCAATATCATCTGAGCTTCCCAAGAAAGCTGAAAGGATGTTGCATGTAGGAATTGTCTGGTATGGCTATAATTTACTGCCACAAATACTAATGCCACCAAGAGAATTTATTACTTTTATTTATTACCTGAATGACACACGAATGGCATGTTTAAAAAAGCTTACAAGCTTTTGATTCATTTCAAATACAAATTTCATTCCAAGATGTACAATCAAATGATTCAATATGTCAACTATAAATTGCATTTCAAATATAGTTCATATAATACAGTACTTGAATGTATTTTGTACTCTTAAGGAAGTCTTGTTTTCTTTTAATTACCAATAATATTTTTTCCCACCTGTTTAACAGTTTTTTCTCTTTAATACCTTTTTATGTATTTTGCCAGAAGGTTTCCTATCTGATTTGTAATTCTGATTGAAAATATAAGAAACAGGTGCACAGTTTTATTTAACTATCACCAGAAACGCATCGTAGTGTTTAGGCAGAGCTATGATACAAGCAACACACATACTGGCACAATTCTGTGGCTCAAATACTCCTCCACTCTGTGTTATTTGATTTCATCAGATGATCAAATTATAATGATGACATTGTTACACAGCAGCTCAGAAAAATAAGCGCAAACCCAAAACACAGTGATGCTAAAAAGTAAACAAAACAATGATGTGGAAAACCCCAAATTCTGCATATGTAGCAATCCTAAAAGTGGAAGCCAATAAGGATTAAAATAATTTTTTGTAACTGATTAGGTTGCTGATCTACGTCATATGGCATACAGGGACACAAGCCATAATATTTGTGACAAACACTGGGGTCCTGTTTCAATGAAAATGGTGGCCTGACCCAAGTTCTTGAAAACACTGGGAACTGATGAATCAGTTGAATCAATTGAAAGGTTTAAACCTTCTTCAGCTTTGCAACAAGTTGCAGCCATAGTTCTTATGCCCACAATGGGAAAGCAAAATGCTTGGCAAATGGCATCCTGGAACATAAAAACCATTTGGCCAGGTTCTTCCAAAGTCAAGTAGGGATCATTCTGGTGCCAATACAATTACACTACGCTGAAATGAGATTTCTGTGTAAACCAATATAGCCACCTGATCACCATGGTGGAACTCGCATAACCAATCAACTTCAGTAATGGCAACTATCCTCCTGGACACTTGCTAATTGATACTTCCAATAATATGTAAACCACATTGCTTTGCTACATTTGTCATGACATTGGAACCTGTTTCTTAGCCTTTGCATGCTAATTGCATGAAGTTTCTGAGTTTTATCTGGAACTGCTTAGAGGTTTAGTAACTTTTTTGCAATATACACAATAAAATTGCTTACATGTGGTCCCATTAATAACCCACAGATTCTAAACCTAAAATGCAGGTTTTTCTTTTTTGACTGTGTGTGTGTATAATCTGGGAGGAAACCTTAGGGGTCGTAGTAGGTGGTGTTTCGCTGGAAGACTCTTCCACCTCTGCCTCTGGTGGCACTGGTCCAGTTGTGGAATCCCAGTCACTGTCAGGCTCGAACCCATGACACGGCCATGATCGAGTGGCTGACATTACTGACATTTTTTCTTTAAAATTAGTATAAATAAGGACTAGAAAAAATAAGAACCCTTTCCCAAATTCCCTTTGCTTCCTTCTCCGACACTCACTCCAGGAGCATCCATGCATACTGCTTGTTCCATTAGTTGCCTTTTTTTTCCTCCACTCCTTCAGCTTTCCCTCCTACACATCTGCCTTAAATAGGTTCAACGCGACTCCATTCCGGTCATGTTGTCATGCTGGTTCACGTCAAGGCCTTGTCCATATGCTCGCTCAGCAGTCCCATAGATGTTTTAGCATGCCAACAAAAATGGCTTTTCACTCCCACCTCACGCCAGCACAGTGAAAACAGGTTCTGGTTCCCTTGATAAAAGCAGTTGAAATTGCTTTTGCTTGATGGAAAATAAAACTGTGTGACATATAGAAACTAAATTATGTAATGCTGTAGTTATGTATTTTTTAATCATTTGTAGAGTAAATGGTTATATATTTTTGATCAACTGTGGCCCACAAAGGGTACAGCCTGAAACATTGAATTCTGTTATATGTTACACTTTTGGATCTACTGTATGTTTTGACTATTTGACGAAACTACTTCAGTATAGCATTATATAAAAGCGTGATTTTTGGTATTGGATTAGAACATGTTATTGGTTAGGCTTTCCAATCCATTGTGAATGGTTGGATTTCATTCACTTAGATTTATGTAATGACCACGGTAATTTTGCCCGTGTTTGCAGGTTTAACCGGAACATTGTGTAGAATTGAATGCTTTCAAGCATTAGAATGATTAATCTATTGCCAAATAGACAGTTAGGAATTCACAAACCATGTTTTACTCTATCCAAATTGTGTCATTTCTCTTCACTTTTCACGTTGGCAAGAAATACCTCTGGAAATGCACTTTTATCCCATAACTTTTATGTTGAGGATACGTAGTGCTGTACCTGCAAGAGTTAGAAGTCTGTGGTATGGAGGAATGAAGCAGGAATGAAAAGAGAATGTCACACACTGACAAGCTGTGAAAGGAAATGTAAGTATGGGATTGGGTTGGGAATTAAACACATTGGATTGACAACATAGAGAAATTCCAGTATGTATGTGGGATCTGTTTCCCTTCTGATCTGTTTTTAGCGTGTGTTACAGAGCGGTTTTATAAAGGGTGCTGCTAAAATTTCTTCTCACCTACAGCACATGTTCTAACATGTTGGGAGTCCATGAATAATGTTTGTGATAATGTGTTGAATATCGAACACACTCAGATTCTCTTTCTGTGTTACCAGGTTTACTTCTGTATTAAAACAAACATTATTTTATCCCACATTGTGTCCTGATTAGAATCTTTACTCTTTCTTCTTTACTCAAAGAGGGACATTTTCCACTGCAATCAGTTATACTGCTGTACTTGATTGTTCAAGGCTCACAAGTTGTCTTAAAGAGACATTGAAGTGATCACAGAGCAGTAATATTATTCTGAGGAGCAGACCGGGAATCTTTGCTGTGATGGACTGCTTTTTGGTCCTTATGCTTTAAAGACATTTCTGTTGAATAGACTCATGGCAGAGTAATACAGCAGAAGGCCTGTTAACATATAGACATGAAACCAAAAGCTAATTACAATAAATATTGAACAGTTTCTGTTCACCCCCTGAGCCACTTGCATGGAATATTTCCCTATTCTGTGGGATAATTTCCCTCTGATTGTTGTGTTATTTAGCTGGCACTAGGAAGTGTGACTTCATCTTAGATTCAGAATACTAATCTGAGTTCATCATCTTAACTTGCATTTCTATGAACCTTGATTTCCATTTGCACTTGCATTCTGGTGCTTGTTTGTTCTACAAAATTCTAATTTTCTCATAAATATGTCTTTTTTATTTGATTTTTAATAGCAGCTCAGTGCTGACAGAATGCGTTTTGGTTGCTATTATTTTCTGAGAGATTGGATTATTTCCAATTTCATTTTGTACAATGGGAGAAAATAAGGAAATGAGCCTGAGCAATTCTCTCACCAGAAAAAGGTGATGGTAATGCTTTGCTCTTGTTCAGTACCAAATACGAATAACAGAAATAATGTGATGGCAGCTCGAGGGGCTGGAGTTTACCTTTTTCCTCATGAAATTTCAAAGGGATTTAATTAGAAATGAGTTCTTTCTCACCAAGCAGAAAAAGACCATAAAAATAAAAAGTACTACATTGAATTCAGATCATTTTTCATGCTCTGGTTCCATTTAATGTGAAAGTAGAGGAGGAAAGGGGAGCAGGCTGTTAGGATGTTCAGCAGTGGTCAACTAGGTTTAATGTGCAGTCCCCATAGGAGGTGCTTCTGATTCATGTAGTGACAAATACCAGGTCACGGGTGTGCCAAGAACTGCAATTGTTTTGTAAAGAAAATACTAATCAAGTATAAGCAAAAAGGTCTGAAAATACAAATTAGCTTTGTGGTTGCAATATAGTATATACAATATTCAGATTAATTTGTTCCAGCATGCCTGTGCATGCCAGATATAAATAATCCAATTAATAACATACATTTATTTAGAAATTGCATAAAAAGTGTAATTTGAATCTCTCAAAAGAAAGCACTGCTGAAGATCACGTGGTTAAACAGCCTTCTTACAAAGAAAAGGACATCTTTCATCTGACAGCTTTATCCCTATTTACATCAATTAAGCGGTGCTGGGTAAATCCTCCGAAAGGCACAAGAAGTGATTTGAAAGGAATGAGATTCATGTGATAACCACAAGAACTGCTACAGAAGTCTTATTGAAGGGGAGTCAAAGAGATCAAAGACAAGGACACTTCTTTTAAAGCTGGTGTACAAAGCAATGGTGTGCTTTTTCTTCACCCTTGAATTTGGACCCCGAAAAGAATCTGACTGTCAAAAATCCTCGGGATACTGTGTCATTCTGAAGGGACCTCAAGCTCTTCTTTTTTTTAGAATCTTCACAATGTGAATGTGCAAAGACATGTTTGCTAAACAAATATGAACATGGTGTAATCAGTGTTCCCAATAATAAACAGAAGTATCAAGATACTCCTCCCTTTAGCTCTTCACAGAATTAAAGAGAAACAAATTCAAGTAGATTTTTCATCCTGGAATTCTTAAGGATTGTCAGCAGTACTTCCACATGCCATATTTTGGCAGACTGGAAGGCCTTGCATAAAATATGTCTGTAATACTTTCATATTTGTAATGTTTACTGTATGTTAACATTAAAAATATTTTCTTTATTTTTAACTATTAAACACACCTCCTGCAACACAGCATCCCCATGTGCAATACTGGAGCATTGATTTGGATGTTCTGGCCCAGAGTAAAAGGTGTTCTCTATTAGCCCACCAGCTCCACTCTATTAGCCCACGCAGCAATCTGAGTTTCTTCCATTCCAGTACTGATCAAGCCCCATGTTTCTTATCTTCTGAGACATGATAAAATCAGGCTACATGGTGGCAATCCTGGTGTATCTTAATACAAAATATTGTATAGAATAGAACTGTGGTATTACACTGCTGGACTACTGTATGTATCTCAACTTGTGAAATGGAGACAAATGTTTTAACATTTAAAAACATTTGAAAATGTAAATATTGCTTTCTTTTATTCCTTTTTTAAATTATGTATCTTATAGTGAAGTTTCAATGGAGTTCCCACGGTTTGTAGTTTCTCCTGTAACTAAATAAGGGCTATTGAGAATGCTTGAGAATTCATATTAAAAGAGGATAATGACACCTTTTAAAATCAAGCAGGACTTTTGGTATTTTTTTACATGTAACAAGAAACTAGACTTTAGAATACCGCGCAGAGATGTTTACACAAAATCTGTCTCCACATTCATCAGTACTGTATTTGAAATTTCTGTGTTATGGACATTAGCAAAAACATTTGAATTTCAAAGAATTACTTAAGAAGGAACTTTGATGTTTCCAGTCTTAGGGGGACAGAAAATTGTTTTGTTTAAATTGAGCTGAGTTGTGGAGTTTAATGAGCCATAGGTCGGTTCACCAACTGGGTTCCAAAGCTGCGATTGCTTTCTAATGGCCTGTGTCAGGGATTGTATAATGTCATGAAACAATCAGCTTGATGAAACTATGATTAGCCACCCTTGGAATTTTAAAAATTGCTTCATTAAGATCTACAATAAATTTGTGTAGATTTAACAACTTTTTAATTAATAAAAGTCTTTATTTTGAGAAGTTTTTGAGAACTTGCATCAAATTATCAACAGGGTAATTAAAAGGATTGAGAAAAGAGTGCCCTGTGATCTAATTATAGCTCTAATTAACTCAAAACCTGAAATAGCTGACCAGTAGCTAATCATCATCCAAGAAGGAAGAAATGTTCTTTGAAATTTATAATTCGCACTACTAATAAAGAATGCTCAAACTTGTCTCTAAGAGATCCTTTTTTTTACCTCTTGAGAGCATATCAAACATTTACTAATAGGGGCCAATGCACTGTTCTGAACTGATTAGTCAGGCAAGGGGAGATTGGGCGAAGTGGCTAGCCTTTTGCTCGTGGGATTCAACACCTGAAAAAGCCAGTTGAGTTGATAGAATCGTCCTATTGCCAACTGCAATCTCAGCACTTCATCTTCAGAAACTGCTTTTCAATTTGTAGACAACCTGAAGAAAGTACTTTAAACTCTCCTGCAGTTTGAATCATTTTCCATCAAGTGCCTCTGCAGTCTGTAGCTTTCAGCCTCCTCAGTAACACTGGGTTTTAATCTGCTCCTGGATTTCCTCAGATTACTGTACATTGTAAATGACTGATGTCCTAGGATCGGGATGTCCCAGGAGTTCTTTTTTAATTTTTTTCCTGAAGTGTGTATCAATCACTGTCATTAACCAGGTTTCTGTGTGTGCAGCAGAACAAACCTCTCAAGGAAGGACCATGGGTTGATGAAAGAATATTAAATTATTGAGTAGAAAAACTAGCCTTGGCGTTATTTTTTCAGTTTAACATTTTGTATGTAAATATAAATTATAATGCATGCATGTTGGAAAGTAACATATGCCTTTGTCACAAGCAAGTGTTTGCTCAGCTTGCACATAGTGATTTATTTGAGCAGACTGGCCAGTTGCATGTTATCTGTATTGGCACATACTGTAGGAGCCCGTCTTTCAATGCCAGCTGCATTAAAACTACACTCATTCCATTCATGTGCTTTTATAACACATGATATATTTTGTTAAATAAAAAGATTCTAAGAAAAGTTACTTGTAGAGCTAAAAGAGATTGTTTGACATATTTGTATGCTAATGTTTCTTTTTGCACACTACAAAAAAGGTTTATGAGTTTGTCATAAAAGAAGATACTAGCATAGTATCTCCTTAACAGCAAAGCGAGCTTTGCTCTTTATTGACATGCTTTAATCACTGTGGAAGCAGTTGTATATCTTGGTTGTCTGAAGCCAGTAAGCGCAATAGGTAGCTCAATTTAACATTTGTTTCAGTGTAATTTAATTCAATTGAAACATTAATTAGCTTCAGAATTAAAAATAATTGACCAGTAGGTAATTAAAAGCAAGATAAATAACAAGACAGTCTCTGATATTTATGCTGTTTACCATTTGCATCACTTTTATTTTAATTACATGTAATCCACCCATTTGTTAGCTGATTAGGAGTTTTATTGCTTCGTAAATGGATATCTAATAAAATGCACTGTAGTTCATCCCTACGTGCAGCAAAAGTAACTGCTTTAAGTATCAGTCTTAAATCCGATTAACAAAGAACTGCAGAATGTGACAAGGATGTCCCTAATGCAACCTGCCACAAAAATGGCTTTCAGATCAGCTAGTGTGAGACTTTCAATTCTAAATAAATATTTCTTCTGCTTGAATGATTTCGTGTTAACATGCAAATTAAACATTGATTGCTCAAGACTGCAAAGAAATAGTGTGTGTGTGTTGTGTGGGTTCAGGAGTGTTGAAATAAAAAAAAACCTGAAGTTTTAATTTTTTAGCCTGCCCGAGAGCACCTGTTAGGTTTATTTTATACTTGTAGTAAAGGCAGTGTAAGACAGTAATGAAGATAATACAACAATAATACAACAATATATATGTCCGTCTATTTTTTTAAATCTAATTCAGGGTCACAGGGGGGAGCTGGTGTTTATCCCGGCAAGCAACCAGCACAAGGCAAGGTACACCCTGGATGGGATGCCAATTAATCTATTATTATTCATATAATAAAATATAAGGGCATTAATACTGTGACATAATCTTACTCTATTATGATCTAATCTAAGCATTGATTTTTTAAACAAAAACATTATATACTTTTAAAACAGCTCTTTAAATAAGACAGAAAAAGGTTACCATCGTGATCATTCTAGAAACAGTGTATACTTGTTATATTGTTTATAGGTTTCAAAATTAAAGCTCACCTACAGCTTATTCACTCAGTTCTGGCTTGGATAAATATGATACTTGGCTAGTTCATATGGACAAGACTGTTCCTGAGTAATGTTCTAGGTATTTTGAAAAACCTATGAATAAAACTTAAAGTGCTCTTTTCAGACACATAAGTGAACCGGAAATGACTGAGATAGAGCAGCCAAAATGAAAACAAAAAGAGCTGAGTGCTTTTAAAGGGTATTCTCACTGGTAACAAGCTGAAATTGTTGCTAGTCTGAACAGGCACTGTACAGTATGTGCACTTGGCACATTTGCTGGGCTTTGAACAATGCAATTTAAAGCAGAGAACCAGCAGCTAACAGAAGATGAAACTAATTATGAGGTCACCTGCTGGTACTATTCTCCTACAGTTTCACGTTAAAGCTTTTTAGACCTGAAAGTGCTAATCATGGCTTTTGGCAGAGCAGATGTTGCATCTGAGATGGTAAAGTTGCATGCATTTTATTTACTTGCTGGGTCTAATGGTGATGATGATACGATATGGCAATGGTTAAGAACCTGGGATCCCTTTGCATAAAATTCCATTAATGCAAAGAGACATTTGAGCCTCTAGGTTTATGCCCTAAAATAGTGTAGCACTATTTTGGGCGGAGGTTTAGTGTTCCACGACTGTGTTTTTCTGACTTTTGCTAGACTGACATGTTTTTGCTCTGACGCTTTTTCCAAACTGTCTCTTAATGGGTCTGGCGATACATGATTTGAGAATGTAAACATTGCATGACTATAGAATTTAGCATGCCCTTCTTTCATCAGTTTTGTTTTACTTTATGAACCTGGCTTGGTATTATTACACTTTCTGAAAAGTATTAGAAAAGCTTTCTTTAATGTTAATTCACATCAAATAATCACTAATCGAGCAAAAACCATTTTGACTTTTATAGTCTACATAATGTACATCTTTAAATGTTCATTTAGATTTAGGCTTCATCTCCCTCTTTGAAATCGTTTACAGTGGGTGTGGTCCCTTGTTATTAGAGTATTCTTGCCATCCCATGCTGGTGTTTTGTGAGATTTTGTGCCAAATTATGTTAGATTGATGTCAGAGTAGTTCAATTGACTTCAAATATCATGTATTATGTTAGTGTTGGGAATCTACCAGTGAGGCTAGTGTTAGCCATTGTTGATTTAAGTATTTCAGTTGCTGTAGAAGGCTCATTGAACATGACTATGTCCTGGTGGCGACAATGCCAGAATAAATCCATGATAACGCCAGTATAAATGACTATAAATGTCTATAAAAGTCTTGACCTTCCAAACTTACAATTTTTCTGAATCTTACATCAACCCTCAATTTAGCATTTGCATGTGATAAATTAAGCTGTTTGATGAGGAAGCAGTGTTAATACCTTGTGACTGGGTCTTATCAGATGACAGAAGCTAAGCACAGCTGGGCCTGGTCAGTACTCAGATGTGAGACCACCGAGAAAAAACAGGTTGCTGCTATATGTGGTTTTGTTGGGGCAGTAGGTGGTGCTCAGCTCTTTGGACCCGAATGTCCAAACCTATACTTCTTTAATGTGGGTCCGCTCCAATATATGTTTTTTGGAATCCTTTGGGATGAAAAGTGCTATATACTGTAAATGCAAGCAATGCATTATTAATTAGTGTTAGAAATAAAATGTGATTTTATATTGAAAGTATAGGGATATGATTTTATGCATAATGGAATATCCCATATAACATTTACAGCTAAAAATGCCTTCACAGAGATCAACAGTAATCCCAAAGGAATTTTCTAATCTTGAAGAATTTTCTAATGTTATACATGCAACAGAAATGCACCAGAAATGTACTAAATGTATTGTATATGGTTCCTTCAATGTCTGGAAAAGGATTTTCAGTTTTTGGAAAAGGAGCTCTCTCACATCTAGACCTGTAACCTTACTATTCATTAATTATACAAACATTCTGTACAACACATCCATACATTTTCATCCATATAGAACTGGCTCCATTCAACGTTGAAGTATTTTTATTCAATACAAAAATATGCAGTATATTTGGACCAATATAAATAAATAGACGATTCAAATTAAAAAAAAGAAATATTGAACACGGCTTAGAAAAACTGTCTCTGTTTATCCTAGAAGTGAAATCTTGGAAGAAGATCATAGGATAGAAGTGGAAACGATGTTTTAAGTGTATTTGAAACTGAGAACAGAAAGCACTTGGTTGCAGGAGTGAGGAAAAAGCCATCCAGCCATGTGGTTGAAGCAGATACCCTGGTGTCTTTCAAGAAACAGCTGGGTAAGACCCTCAGATCAATTAACTACCAAGTGCTAAGTGGGCTGAATGGACCTAATGGCTTCTGTAACTCTTCTTAAGTTCTCATGTACGGTATAGTAAGGAACTAATTGTAAAGCATAATGATCTGAAAACAAAGCATTTATTAATGTTGAACCATTTCTGAAATACAGGGTAAGCATAATTAACATAGTAAACTGTTGTGGAAGACCGAGTGAAAAAGGTCAAGAAAGTGACTATGCGTGGGAAAGGTTTTCTGTCTGCACCTAAGACCACTGTTTTTCTGCAACTAAAGCCTGTGATTCTTCACACCCTTGTATTCAGCCAGCCAGAGAAATTAAACAGATTGCAGGATGCCAAATGGTATCTTCCTGTCCTGTTTGTCTGACTTCTGACACTGCCCCTTTCCCTTGGGTTCCTTTGATATGATAAAGTCTTGCCTACTTTTAATGTATAAAAAGGAAGGTATAACTTCAGTCCAGTGAGCATGCCTTGAGTGCTAGGGGAAACTCTTCCTCTGTGATATGCTCCCCTTCAGCTGATTGAATTAAAGATCTCTGTTTGACAATCTCCTAACCCGGGTGAAGACTGAGTTTTCTTTGACACTGTTTTTAAGTGCTTAATGAGAATGTTGGCTCTTCTAAGGTGAGCCTGTGCTTGATGTGTCCAGAATATGGTAACATTCACTCTGGTGTGTCATTGACAGATGGTATTGATCTTTACAGGGTTCACTGAGCCAAAGCACATTGGCCTAAAAGACAATAAGCCCTTGGTTAGAATACTATAATGCCATCAAGACTTAAACTTTAAGTTCGCCAAGCTTTGGAGAAATATGCCATGTACTGAATGCTTTCTAGCCCTTTGTGTCACAGTGCTGTCCTCCCAGCCTCACAGTGTATTGCTGGTGACATGATCCTGTCACTTTACACTCACAAGCTGACATTTCGGCTTTAGATATAACAGCTTCCAAGTGTCTCCTTCCTAAGGGTGGATTTCCAGGCTGTGCAATAGTAGAGTATAAATCCTGAACTCTCCCACGTCACTTCTAGGCCTTCTCAGGCTTACAGCAGACAGCTCACTTGTCATTTGTTTCACCATGGAGCATACTGAACTAGACTGCTTTCTCTCTTCCCTCATGCAAACCTTTCCACTCTCCCAGGACTCTGCTTCTCTGACGTCTGGTGCAGTTTGCCGGTCTTTCTCAAACACATCGTCATGACCCCTGATGCTCTCTGCAATGCAGTCTTTTCATTCTTGCACGTTTGTGAAGCCTGTGTCTTTTTTCTTTTGGCTTTTCTCTGCTGAAGACATGAATTATTTAAGAATATAAATATATATGTTTTGTATGGGGTTGAAATTCAAATTTATTCTTACCAGGCGTGTGGCAGGCTTGCAGTTCCTCAACATGATATTAAGCACATTTTCTAGGTTTTAAAACCTTCCAGGTATGTTTTTGGACAATGTCTCTGTTAAAGCAACACCCAAGAGACAGTCATTGACAGATTTATTGGTCTTAAACACCATTGCACTCAAGGGAAAGTTAATAACTAAAGGCACTGAGTGTTGCGCTTACTTTCATAACCACCATTTTTTTCTGTCAGACAAAAATGAGCTTTTGTAGTCATCTATCACGGGTAATGTAGACTGGCTGTTCCAGGCAGTCTTGTCAGTCCATTGTACTGCAATACTGCACTGCATCAGGGGGCTAACTGATTTCATTCACTGCCACTTGGGATAATCAGGGTCATAACAACCCATTCAACCAAATTGTGTAAATGTATACTGCAAACAACAGCCATGCTCTCTAACTTAATGCACATTATTCAGCTTTTTAGCCAGTGTATAGACTTTTTTGCTGCTGTTCAAAGTGACATTTCAAAGGTCTATGTGTTTTAAATAACGCAGCTGACAGCCTGAGTGTGGGTAGAGAAACATTAGACTCATTTCTTTTATTTGATTTATGCTATTCCCCCTCTTTATACTCCCCAAATTTCCCCGTAGGGAAATTTAATCAATTTCCCTACGGGATTAATAAAGTATTATCTATCTATACATTTACCAAAAATGATTAAGGTTGTTACACTCACATACATATATAAAATATATAGTGTAGTGGCAAGGCTTATTAAAATACAGGAATGTTATACAGTGGGTTTATGCTTGTGTGCAACAGGCCAGAATGTTGACACAAGACCTGTTAAAGGAGCTTAGTGCCACTGTAGCCAGTCTAGCCATGGCACAATTCCCAACCCACTTGATTCCACTCTTCTCAGTAGAGGAGCATGTGACGTTAACCACTCCATCGCTCGTAGCTCACCCAGAAGGCAATCCAAGATTGAATTCTGTTCCAAGTCTTGAGATGGGTATGGCTACCAAAGCTATCCATTGGCTGTGTCTAAATGATTCACCAATGAAGGGTGTAAAGCTACTAACGGGCAGAGGGAGGTTAATGAACCCCATGAAGAGCAGGTGGGAAGTAAATGGCTGGTCAGCACACCGAATTTAACTGTCACTATGACTTGTGACAGGCACGATACAGCTACCACAATGCAGCTACCTAATCAAAACAGTTTCCTGCAAGTTCCCGAGGAGGCCATAGTGCATCTTGGACTTAACACTGTACGGTCTGGAACCAGACAATATAAGACCAAACGAGGTCGTGGATGCCTTCAGGGGCCACACTATTGAATTGGATAGAAATCCAAGAAACAGTAAGTCCTGAAGAGGTACAGGTAGTTAGTTTGCTTTAATGGAACAAACCTCCAAACCACTCTAGCAGGTTCCCAACACAGGTGTTGTGCTTTATCAGGGGGCTGGGAACAGGAACCGGTGTTATTGTAACACTGCTGCTGGGTAGCTGGATCATGACTGACAGTGTACTCTGAATGCTGTACTCTTACATCAAGATGGACTCCGGGTAGCACGAATGAGTCAAGGGTAGCATGTCAAAAGAAAGGAAGTTACTTCTTCCCAAATATCTGCCTACTAAAGAGGTATCAGATATTGACAGTGAACTTCCTGATGTGTAATTCCTAGACTGAGATGATGTCTCCTACCTTGTTTATACATACTCCAGATGTTATTCATCATGTTTGTATCCAATGCTGGTTCCGGTATGAATTCTCGAAGATTAATGTGGACATTTAAGGTTAATGTTCTAATGACAAGGGACATCACTTAACACTGTTTTGTTTTGAAGGCAACAATGCCTCAGGACCTCGTGACCTTCAAAAAGGGGGGATATGTAGCGGCAAGGCTTATTAAAATACAGGAATTAAGTGTTGCTGTGCTTTCCCAAATGAGGCCCCATCTCTCTCTTCACCTCTGTGGTGCAGCCACAGAGAAACTATTCATGCAGGCTGATTTAAGATTTCCTTTGATAAGGGACAGCTCCCAAATGGGGATGCACTTAGCTAAGCCTGGCTATCATGATCAATGGTCATCCATTGGTGCCTATCTGTCTAGGGAGTGCCAGATGGACATCTGGACTGCATTCCTAGGTGTCAAGAGTAAGTGACTCATATCTCACCTTGATCAACCAATCAGGGACTGGTAGGGCTGAGTAACCCACGTGGGTCTCTGATGCCCATGAAACTTTCAGCCAACGAACAACTTGCAGTTCCTCCAGGTAAAAACAGGCAACACAGAGAGCCTGGAGTAGGTGAATTCTAAGGAGAATTCCAGGGGTGCGAGACTATTCTGAAGAATTCCAGGGCAGGACGGCCCAGGAGCAGAAAGGCTCCCAAAGGCAGGACATTCTCGCAGCGAGCCTCCTGACCATCCTGAGACTCAGCCCGGACAACCATGGAACGGCCAGTGTGTCCGAGTGCCAGAACTTTGCTTTGTTCTAAGAGTCGAGAGCGGAGGTTGCCAGAGAGTAACCAGAGGATCCACCCGAGGTTACCATCAGCAGCAAGCCTCGTGAACAGGTCGGAACTATTCAGAACTAGTGCTTCATCAGGAACGAACCGGTCCTCTTCCTGACCTGCTGGGACCCACAGTCATCTTTTGTCCTGTGAGATTGGATGAGTATTCAACTTCACTGCATTACTGCTCAAGAATTCAATTGTTATCCCAACCAGTTGATATCAATTTAATTCCTTAGAGTTTTGTACTTGTTTTGAGTATCTAATGTAGAAGTTATTACCAAGTTCATTTATGAAACGGTCTAAATGAATGATATACTGAATGTCCTCTTGATATATGTAACTCTTTGTAACTGAATGAATATATATCTTTTGTATTCTGATAACCCTCACGATAAGATCTGTTAGGTTTATATGCATATTCTATGTATTAATAAATGTATCCTCGTGTATTAGTACCTGTGTGTGTGCGTTGTTTGACTTATATCGCAAGGTTGGATTCTAAAGCCATTAAAAGAACCATTTTGTGATTTACGACTACAATTAATAATTGTCCCCGTAAATGCCCAAACCCTACAGAACTGGTGCCTCGTGAGAGCACACTACAATAGGCAGACAATATAAGTAAAACACAAAAACAAATGATACACATAAACATGGAATTCATTGAACAAATGGTGTGAAGGGTCCTCTAGAATGCAATATGCCTTACACAAAACGTGAAACTGATGGCGTGGGCTGGGGCTGAAAGATCAGCACGAAAGGCTTTCTGACAGTTTGACAATACTCCCCCGTTTGTTCTTAATCCTCAGATTCCCAAACAAGCAAATCAGGTAAAAGTTAAGATTCAATAAAAATGACCAACAACCAATGATCCAAGTTTTTAAGCTTCCTTAAGACCCTGTAGCCCTTTTTTCAAAAACAGCAGTCCATAGTAGTTCCCAAAGAGTTATGTTTATCTAACATCTCCACTGATTCACCCCTGATGAAGGTTTGAGTGGGGGTCTGAGGGTTTTTTCCAAAATCACTTGCTATGTTTTTAGTCTTAAAGACATTCCACTTCAAATAGTTTTCACACCAAGTGACAAACCGGTCTACAACCGGCCCATGAGCCCACTCATCTGCTGGCAACAAATTAACAATAATAGAGTCATCTGCAACTTTTATTTAGTGTCTTCAGTGGTGATAACTCTTACAATCATTTGTACACAATGCAAAGAGTAAGAGAGACAATACACATCTTTGGGAGGAACCAGAGTAGGAATGCATCTTATTAGACAAAGCATTGTTGACTCTAACCCTCTGAGTCTGTAAGGAAATCGGTCACCCAGCTGACAAGATTAAGATCAACAGCAAAATTATACAATAGCTTAGTTGACAGAAAATAAAGCTGAAGATAATTAAATGCTGAAAAAATCCACAACCCAACCTAGCAACCCAGCGTGAGTCTTATGTTCTTCATGATGCTGGAGGACAAGGTTAAGAAGGCATATTGTATCTTCCACACGGTATCTCCAGCACCCCTGCCTGCCTTGTAAGAAATCTGAAATCTGTCTATCTGATCCTGTATCTTTGCCACAGTCTTATTTTTCACAATCTGTTCAAAAGCTGTCATAACCTGTAAGGTGAAGACTACTGGTCTGGTCAAACGATTGGATTGGAGGAGAAATTTCCTACAAAAAGAGTTTCAATAACTTGTTTACAAGGGCCCCAGCCTAGAGAGTGTTTATTTTTCAACTTTCATATTGCTGTAAACATCCTGGCCCAGAAGTAAGGGTGACATCAGTACCTGTTTCTTGATCAGATTGTCCTTGGGGATCTTAGATAACACGTTCAGTGTTGTTAGCTTCTGAGACTGAAGCAGAGCAAAGATCTAAGCTACGGTAGACACAGATGTCTTTAATCTGGTAAAACATTGGCCACTTGTGGCATTACTACAAAATTTAAGAGTTTGAACATCTTGAAGGAAGTAATTTAGTGTAGACAATACATTTTTTAAATCTTATGCACTCTGCCTGAATAGGATACTGTTTTATTTATCTTTTATTTTCATAGGAGTAAAAGTGGAATAATAATATCATATCTTGTGATAATACAGTGCTTTTCATTCCAAAGGATCTCATAGAGATTTACAAACAGGGCAGACCCATGTCTTCCAGTACTGAATTGTAGCACACACCTGGGTTGCATGATCACGTACTACTATGCACTCTATTTGGCCTCATTGCACAGCAGATCAAGTGGAGACATTTCTCAAAATTCCCTCCTGTATTCAATTGTTTTAGCAATAGAATTCTGGTGTAATTCTGGGAAGATGGATTGTGAATTCAGCCAGGAAACTAGGGTTGTCAGCCCTGAATGTAGGTATAATACAGGGCTGTTTGTCTTAGTTTGTTATTACAGCAGCACCCGAACAACTGTGAGAAACAGTTAAATTGATCCAGTCATGCCAGTAACTAACTGATTTATCTTGCTAAGAGCTGAGTTGGAATGAAACCTGCAAACATACTGGCTATAAAGGACTAAGAATTGACAGCCCCTGTTTAATGTCTCATCTAAAGGACCAGCAGTCATATCATCCTACAACTCACAACTGGTAACCCACTGAAGCTCAGCAGGTGTGAGCCTGCTCAGTACCTGAATGGGAGACCTCCTGGGAAAGACTAAGGCTGCTGCCTGAAGTGGGGTTAGTAGGGCCAATAGGGGGCGCTCACCCTATGGTCTCTATGGGTCCTAATGCCCCAGTATTGTGACGGGGACACTATACTGTAAAAAGGCACAATCCTTCAGATGAGATGTAAAACCAAGGTCCTGGTCATTAAAAATCCCAGGGTATTTCTCGAAAAGAGTAGGGGTGTCCTGGCCAAATTTCCCATTTGGCCTTTACCAGTCATGGCCTCCTAATAATCCCCATCTATAAATCAGCTTCATCGCTGTTCTCCTTCCCACTGATAGTGTGTTGAGAGAACTGTGCTGATGGGTGGTGAGCATCCAGGTGGATGCTGCACATTGGTGGTGCTTTAGGGGAGTCTCAGTTACCTGTAAAGTGCTTTGAGTGGAGTGTTCAGAAAAGCGCTATATAAGTATAAGCAATTATTATTATTACCTCCTCCAGCACAATGTCCCCAGTCACCACACTGTGGCACTGGATTTTGAATTTCTGCTTCAAAGGAAGCAGCAACTTCATTTTCCTTGGTTTCCCTTCCATTCTGAGTATGGTACAGTGGTTCTGTGGCTTAGGATCTGCGCCTGTGGCTAGAAGGTTGCTGGTTCATATCCCGCAGCCAGCAGAGGAATCCTACTCCATTGGGCCCCTGAGCAAGGTCCTTAACCCCAACTGCTCCATTGGTGCCTTATAAATGGCTGACCCTGCGCTCTGACCCCAAGCTTCTCTCCCTCTCTGTGTGTCTCATGGAGTGCAAGATGGGGTATGCAAAAAGACAAATTCCTAATACCAGAAATTGTAAATGATCAATAAAGTGATCTTATCTTACTTACCAGGCCCACCTTCTTGACTTTGGAAATCTGTCTAGATCAGGCTACAAGTATAACATTAAACTACCAGTACTTTCTTCACTCCAATTATCTGACAATTTGTTGAACAATTTATTTTCCTGCCTTTGTGCTTTTTGACAGGTGTGTTCGAATAATGAGCACATCAAGTGCTATCAGTTAATTAAGATAAAGGACATTTATCTACTCATGAACTGTACAAGACTCTGTGTAAAAAAAGATGCTGAATGACTCATGCAATCATAATTGAATTTATAGCTTTCGAATCTGGAATCCTAGAGAAAGCAAAGAGACACTGCACATCTTTAACAGATGAAAGAATGAAGGTGCTTTGACTGGTGTAAAAGGTGAAGTTTTTTGATGGAGCCCTCAGAAGAACAAAAACAAATGCAACTTTCTGGTAGGTTCATGACAAATGGAACACGGTAACATGGAAAATAAAAATTGGTTGGTGGAGGAATACTCTCTTGATTAATTGTACTTTTAAGTGTAAAATATTTTGCATTTTTCAATTAAACAGTTTGAAGTAAATCTATGATTTGAAACCTGTGACCCAAAGATGTCCATCGGATTATTACGTTTTCGCCCAAAGTTCATTTAGCTCACATTTAAGTCTAAATTGATTACTACGGGGCTGGCTGCATTCTTATCCACAGGCAGATTAGCATAGAATAGCATACTAGCTATTCTGCTAAGCTTGAATACTTGCTATGGGCAGGAGAGATGAGTGCTCATCATGTGCTTCCTAATTGGCAGAAGACAGCTGCTACTAGACTTAAAGCTCATATAAGGATAACATTCAGTGCTGCTGGGCTCCCAAGCCACAGTTAAGAATTAGTGTCATCATTGTAAATATGGGCTATGTTCAGATGGGTGCACTATGTAACATTTACATGCAATTTGTTTTAGGATGGTGTTAGTATTTTTTCTATTCTACTTTATCCTTCACGGTTTGCATTAATATTATATCCTAGAGAACCTAAGCCAGAAACCTAAGCCAGAAATGTTGTGGTTTGTTTGAAATATTACTTGGAATCTTGATGCAAGCCAGCTGCAATGCAGTTCCTGGTTGTTCAGTAGATGGCAGCAGCAGTGCATGCTTAACTTGAGTTAATTTAATTCACACACTGTGCCTCCTGCATGATTCAAAAGTCAGCATAAGCCTTTCAGGTTCTTCAAACGAGTTATATAAAGAGAAATGAGATCTAGTGTTCCTTAAAGGAAGCCATGTAAGTACTTTATTTCAAAATGAAATATCTGGATGTCCATACAAATTCCAGTTCAAGCAAGTGAAAAAAAAGAAAGAAGCAAACTAAACTATATGAAATCCTCATATACTCTCTCTCTGTAAGCAAGCTTTTACAAAACAAGAAAGGAAGTCTCTGTAATGATTTCAGAAAACGTTGCCCTCATCTACCCCCGCGGGTGAAGATTTTTGGCATGAACTTTAGTTTGCAGCTTTCACACACCACTGACAGCAGCCTTTTCGCTTCAAAGTTAGGCTAATTAAGTCTACAGCTACTTTTAATAACGGCTTCATGTTATTCCAAAAATCTTTATCTGGAGAGGCAAAACAAAGAGTGTCAAGGCATGTGGATTGAGGCAAACAGAAAGGAGAAAAAAGAAGCAGCAGAGGAAAGAGTCACATGTCAAGCCAGGTGCTGAGATGTCAGGGGAGAGAGGTAAGACAACAGAGAAGAGGACTAAGAGTGCTGTACAGTGCTGTCTCCGGATCTCTGGCTTAGCTGACACTTGAAAGAATGCAAAATGGAGACATTGTATCACTTCTGACTTGACTTGATTACACTGGACTTAAAAGAAGAGACAATTTAAACACACATCTGTTCTGACACACACAGGCTGTTAGGAATATCATAAGGATCTGATTAGCTGGAGTTGGCACATCTTTATTCCTTTCCTGGGTTCCAAACTCGTTTAAAAAAAACAGGCTTCGTAAAACCAAGGCAACCTTGAGGAAAAAACTCTCTACTGCAGTCTTAAAAAGGGGTTTAAATTAAAGGAGGAGGCAAAGAAATTGTAGCCAGTCTTGATAAAATAATGAACTTGGAAGTCCAATCTTTATACTTTGGGGATGAGAAAAAATCAGTCTGATCAGAAACTTCAAAGTCCAGAAAAAAAACTAAAAAAATTGCAACCACCATTTGTAGAAGTGACTGCTGACGTAATTGGTTGAAGTTAAATTTTAGTTTCTCAGTTCCATCTGTTTTGATGATTGGCAATGTTTTTTTTTTTAATGGACAGAAATATCATAGTTCCATGTAAAACTTCGAAACCATCTGTTTGGTAATCCTATTCTGGTCTTTTTAAATTCACACTTATGTTTCCTAATAAAAGGGAAGCTTTTAATCATTAAAACTGCTATAACTAGAGCTACTTAAGTGTTGGAGATGAGTAGGTTTATGACAAACAAATGTCAATAAAACATTAGAGGTCACATTTTAGCAATGTGTTCTATTTCTTTGGAATACTGCATTGTCATTGCAAAAAAAATATCTCCTGTATTTGGGAACTGGGAAAGTTTTACAAGCAGATCAAAGGTTTTGTATGCAGTCTAAAATATGTGGGGTGTAACTTCATTGTATTTTTTTCAAACTCTGTTTAAATTCACTGACTGTAAAAGGCAAGGGTAAATGAGTTTCAAAATAGGAAAGACAGCAGGAGCTGTATTAGTCTAAGTGTCAGACTCTGTAACTTTAAAACGCATGTTATTCCTGGCAGGTATCGGCAACGCTTCACAGGCTCAATTAGCACAACACAATTCACTGGGGAGACCAGGGGGAAAAAATTCAGAAGCGAATCAATGCTCCTGAAGATTAATCTGAAAATTAATTCAAAAGGGAAAGAGGAAGGCTGCTTGAAAACCATAAGCTATGAACGGGGACAAAAAGTGAATGTTTGATTTGCTCAGGGCTGCAGTGAAACCAGTGAGTGAGAAGAGTTTGGGGAATTCACTATTTTGCAAGACGACACAGAGTCAGACCAAGAGGGATCACAGGAGCTAGAGACAGTGTTGTAACCCTGCTGGAAAAAGTCTTTCTCAGATCAGTGTCAGCTTTCTTAACCCTTTGCCATGATCCGTTATTTATATTCACGAGAGCTATCTTGCTTCACTCTAAAAAAGACATGCGGCACTTAAAATAGAATGTGCTTCCCTTCAAGCTTTATTTAAACTGTATTATGTCATGTCTTTTCTTTGCCAGAATGTTTTTACCTTTTCATTGCTCTCCCATCTGCTTGTTCCAAGTACATAATTTCCCGTACATTCCACTCACTTTGGAATTTTTAGTTTCCGCTATTCTTGGGTAAAACTGCTGGCTTCTTCCATTTTTTAATGAAATATTCCACGCTGACCATTGCGTTTTGTGGAGTCCATCTTCTCTTGTTTTGCTTTGTCCATCAGAGCTGTGCCTGTATCCAGGATTAAATTTGGTCATGTCAAACCCGATGGGTAAAAAGGATTGATAGAAAGGCAGTCTCTAAAGAATATAAAAATGTATTCCCTATTGTGACAGGTAGTAAGTTTTTTGCTCATCAGGGTGGATACAATGATTAGAGAGTTATTTATAAAGCATTATTAAACAAAGTAATTTAACCAGAACACAGGGGTTAATTCAAGACACTGTGGGAACCTGTGACAATCCACATAACATATAAAAACACATGAATCACAATTCCAATGGTTTCTATGTGACTCAATTTTTGTATGAATGCATATACCTTTTACATGGCTGCTTTGCTTCATCTAAGCAGTGTTTCAGTACTGCAGCTGTCCATGTGAAATTTACTACGTCTGCTTTCCCTGAATTTACTTGTAGGGATTATGTACAGAAAACTGTGCCATACCCTGCTAAAAATCTTGTACCATCATGCAAAAGGAACACACTCAGGATCAAAAGAATCTTGTACAAGACCCTTTACAGCATTCTATAAGATCCTTTGTAGGATCCCAATCAGTCTGTAAGAAAGGAAAGCTATGAAGTCCCAACACAGAACAAAATTTCCCACAGTTTAGGATATTGATTTTTCTGATAATTTGTGGAAATTGTTTTAATCAAGATTTTATTGTGCATAATGAAATGAACCTGAAGTAAAACTATTAATGACCATTTAATTAATGACTGAGAAATGAATTGACTGAAAACAAATGTTTTATATACCATAGTCACTGTTCATATCTTATCTTGAGGCTTGAGCTTTTTCTGGTCTAAGAGTCACTTTGATTTATCTAGAAGCATCTAATGCTAACTTAAAGTAAAGATAGAGAATGACCTTTTTACCCATAAATTGACAGGGACAGTTACACAGGTTAATAAAAAAGGTTCTGTAAAAGATTAAATAATTGAATATCCTCGTGAGGAGCATTCTCGGTAGGAAAATGTGCTGCTTTGTTTATTTTATGTCAGAAATACAGTCCCAGATAAATTGATAAATGGGGCAGAGGTGCAAGATGAAGTTTCTGATAGCATTTTCTTTGCAATTATTGGAGACTTTCAGCACTTGCCAAGATTGTTTATGGAAAGGAGGCATGAATGTGATTAGAGTTCTTTTTTTTTGCTCTCTACCAATTTAATTTTTTATTAAATATTTCACTCCAGCTTGCCTTTCTTCTGCTTGAGACTACTAATGGATTCGCAGTGCACAGTCCACAAAGGAGTGTCAATCCCAAGTGCATGAAATTAATTTGAGAGAAATGACAGTGTAATCAACGGATACTTTTGATTTTGCAGAATTCACCATCTTTACTTTTCATTTATTTGTTCATCAGCCTGTTCATTTTAGTTGTTGCAACTCATCTTATTTGATCTGTACTAAAATATATTTTTAATGCTTCATTATCTGCAACCTTGGTGGACCTTTCTCTGTGTATTCTACTTATTACTTCTTTCTAACTAATACGTTGTTGTGGCATCATACTTCATCAATAACCACCCTTTGTAATGATTATATTAAGATGTCACAATTGTAGTCCCTCCTCCTTAAGGGCACTCTGGCTCTTTCACTTCAGACCTTATTTTGTTCCAGCCTTTTTCCAGCCACCTTCCAGCCCCCCTTAAAAGCCGGACGCCCACTCAGTTCGGGGCTCTTCATTGGTTTTCGTATCGTGCGAGCCCAAGACCTGGATGCGCCTGGCTCCGTTATGGTTTTAAGTTCCTGTTCCTGTTCCCGTTTTTAATCGTCAGTCTCGGATGGACCTTTGGACCTTTTGCTTTCGTCCTGGATTTTACATTGGACTCAGTTTTGGATCGTTTGCCTTGGCCACACCTCCCCCGACCACCAGCACTTCATGGACATGCCCCCGTTTTCATCCCCGCTTCCTGCATGCCTTTTTTCCCTCGTGTATTCTCACTGAACCCTGGATTGTGTCGTCTGCATAGGGTCCGGAAAGAATGCTTTCGTTACAGAAGAAGTGTAAAGAAAGAAATATAGCTTGTTTCTAATGCAAGGTGATTCAATGTATCTGCAGGCTTTCCTTTGAAAACACTAGCACCTGAAGAGCTGGGAGAAGTTGGTAAACTCATCCAAAGAGGTCTTTTACATGTATATTTACGCCTGTAAGATCTGAGTTGAAAAGAAAACCTGTTTCAAAGAGCCACAGGTCACTCAGGTGTAGAAAGAACTAAACCTGCTTCAGACATGTGAAAATCATAATATCATCCAATAGCAAAGAATCTACGTTTTTGCCATGATTTGTAGAATGTACCTGCTAAGAAAGAAAGGCAAATATTGTCCGTTTGCAATACCCCTTTCCAGTTCAGCTCAATATCATTGCTAATTCACAAGTTCACTGCTTTGTGCATTTTGTACGGTTGACCTAAAATAGAGGCACTAGTATTAAATCAAGCAGGCTCTAATGGCAGCCAAACAGGAGCATGTGTGGTTAAACAGGAGCATGTGTGGTGAAGCTGGATAACAGGGAGAAAGAAAGTCTGCTGCAGCCAGAGGCATGTTAACAAAAGTCATTCTTCACCTGAGGTGCTTCCACTTTGACATGAGTAGCTTGTCTGCTTTATTCATTTCAGATGTTTATACAGTATATACAGTGCCCTCCCGATTTATTCATACCCCTCATATAACAATGAATGAGTTATGGATTGAATAATGACTCTCACCTAAAGGACTGTAATACTCCATCCATCAATTTTCTAATTGCTTTATCTCACATAGGGTTGTGGTAGGGATGGAAACGGGCAACAGGAGCAAGGCAGTGTACGACATAGACGGGATGCCAGTCCATCGCAGGGAAGCCACACACAGATACAAGAAAGCACATATTCATACCGGGGCCAATTTTCCCCATGCACCAATTAAGTGTGTTTTGGGATTTGTGAGGAAATTGGTTCACCCAGAGGAAATCCATGTGAACACAGAGGGAACATACAAACTTCATGCAGATAGCATTACAGGAACTGAACACAGGGCCCCAGTGTGATAATGTTATACAGCAATCATAACAGAATTGCACAGAGTAGAGTTGTATTTGTCATAGATAATAAGGAGAATTCCAGAAAATAAGAGGATCACATTTATTCACACCTCTAAGAAATTACTTATAAAATTCTGCAGTAACCTTCTGCTCTTTGGAAGCTATAAAGAATCCCCCAGTTATCTATTTTCTCCCGGGGGTATAAAAGGAAAGTAATACACAGAAAACATGCAGCATGGCATGCAATATTGTGGTTAAGGTCAGAGAGCTCCTGAAACTGAATCTCTCACTTTTCACTACATTGGCCAGTGTCTAGTGTCCATTGTATAAATTTGGAGGGCACAGTACACACTGTGTTGTGCTATGGCTTACTATATCAGAATAATGGCATACAGGTACTGTAGATCGACTCAAATAAAGGTGTGTGGTAGAGTAACTAATCTTAATGTTTATATACCAGCATTTTCTTATTGCTACCCTTATTTGTTATTCACCTATTTAACAGAAGTTTTTTGTTGCAGATTGTCGTACAGGTAGTTGCAGAAATGTGATTTATCGTTCCCCTTTTCTTCTCCAGACAGTTCATAATGAAGAGGTGATAAATGAAGTCACCGCTGCCCCTAAGTCAAGTGAAGATAAAGCAGGTGTTTCAGAAATTAAACACCTTCCTTCGAGCCATATCTGGAAGGGGGCTAGGTCGATGCTAATTAAAAAGATGAACTGTGTTCACTTAGACATTCTAGGTGATGAGGCTCTTGAGTTAAGCAGTGAGGTCACTGACCTTCATTTTAACACAGAGCCAGATGTATTCACATTTAAATGGGTGGAAGTTTGAATAAGCTTTCAGATTATTGTTGCACAGGGAAAGGTGAGGTATAACTGAATTACTGCCAGAGTGTAACACACCTGGCACAGTAACTGTTTCAATTTCTTTTGTTAAAGTGGGGCTTAAGGGTTGAATTATTAATATCAGTTTATATTAGTCATAATTAGATTCCATTAGAGTTAAGGAATCTGTTTGCTGTAACCTCCAAACATTTCTGTTATCGATGTAACCTCTAAACATCTTTCTTTTTCTTCATTTGCCAGACAAAAAATATCAGGACTACACTCCTGATATTTTAAAAGCTTTTAAATGCATTTCAGCTGTGTTAAATTGAATTTGTTCTAATTAAATGTGTATGAATGTAATCAGTTTTAATGACAGAACTGTTAGGTAAGTGTAAACCTGACTTTTGAGTATACCGTGTTACAGTACAATAGAAACTATAGCTCAGTGCTGCTGCAGTCTGCTTGCAAATCTCTTACTGTGTACTGATATTAACAACCCGATATTAATTTCATACAAGCATTTATGTGGTATGAATGCTGTGTTACACTATGTGATCACTTTTTTGTTGAAATGATTGATGATGCATTTGCAGTATATCAGCTCCACTTTCTTCAATGAGGGAAAGTTCCATGTTAGATCCCTTTTAAAGCAGCTACAGTAATGAGATGGGAATGTTGTCCTACATCTTTTCAAGAGATGCTACTCCGATCCCTGACGAACTGAGCCGGAGCCTATATGACAAGCAATGGGTGCGAAGTCCAGGATACACCTTGGATGGGTCATTAGTCCACCATAGGGTAGACACAGACACACACACATGCACATCAGGATCTCCAGCGGAAACACTAACATGGACAGAACGTGTAAACTCCACCCAGATAGCAGCCTAGGAATTAAACCCAGGGTCCCAGCTCTGCGAAGCAGCAATGCCACAATTGCACTGTGCTGCTCCTGTTTAGATTATCCATCTGATAATTCAGTGCAATTTGTTAGGTTTTGCTGAGGTCCTCCAGTCTTATCACAATAAATTACAGGTTTCTCAGCGTGAGTTCGGAACTTGCTACTTTCTGAAAAAGATGCCTATGTTACTTTTTTCCAAGTGACACTAGTATAGCATCAGCTTGTACTCAGCCCTTTTGCTTATGCTGGGACTCTTGGAATATTCAGTGTAGACGGATGTAAAATGTTTGGTGAAATTCAATTGAAAAGCAGAAGACAACAGCAGTTGGAAACATTTATACAAAGCTGTTGCCAACAGCATGCTGCATTCAGCTGTGCAGTCCATATTATTCATGTGCTCTTATTTCCTCATTAGGCATGCCTTTACAATTTTAACATGCTATTTTCCAGTCAGGCTGCAAGCCTTGTGAGTTCAGGATTCTTACTGCACATGCTTTGATTTCTGGTGTGACTGATCCCATTGTACTCCTGCATAAGGCAGCCTTAGAAAGTGCGCTGTCTCTCTCAGGAGGGATCAGAGCAGAAGTTTATTATCTTTCCCTGGACACAGGAGTAGAAGCTTCTGTATCTTAAAGTACAGTATCTCAAGATATGTACCAGCAACAGACCAGACAGAGCATCGGTAATAAATAAAAGCTGTTGTAGTGTTCTCAGAAGACGCAGAGGCAGTGGTGTTGCTGTAACGAAATATCATCATAATATTAATTGCATCAGATATTCCACTTTCACTGTCAAACATTTCCAGACATGCTATACATTTTAGGTTTGGCAACACCTATACTTAGAAGATAGCATCTTAGTTTATTTTTCTCTGTGCTAAAAAGATTAATTAGGTCAGAGTGTGGGAGAGTGAGCTTTCTCTGTGCAGGCACTTGTGGCAGCCAGTACTATACACTGACCACATCCTTATTTTCTGCAAACGCTTTGCACAGAATAGGCCACAAGCTCTGCTAGTACTTGTATTGAATAAAGGATCATGTAAGTTGAGTCATTTATCAAAACCTCAGATAATGAAGGAATCTTTAAACAGTTTAAGCAAGCTTTCCCCTCTCCTTAGATAGAGAGTCCTCTTCCCTGTTTCAAGGAAAGTCTGATTTCTCATCCTCTTTTAGCACCTGCTACTGTTATGATTAAATGTGATGAGAATGTGTTGCATTTATCTTACTTGGACACAGAGCACCATGCCAGAATATATTTGTTCTCTAATCTTATTTGACTATTTACTAATTTTCTTTTGTTCAGGTTCCTATTATACTTTCACTGCTTTGGACAGAATAATGAATTCCCATAGCACTCATATTCCCAATTAGTGTCTGGACATCACTGAAAGTGAATCAATGATGGAGCAGCATTAGCTCATAAGGCTTTCATGCTCACACCAAGTTTGCAGAAATTGGAATAATTTATATTATTGCACAGTACTGTTCACAGCCATGACAAAAAATTACCATTATGATTGATGTTATGGCACTTGAATTTAAGCAGAACATATTGCTTTTTTTCAGCCATTCACTGAAATTAGACTTTAGCGTTTAGATTTAATAATTTATGCAGATCTTCTTAATTGTTTAAGAGTATGCATCTAAGGCTTAATGTAAAGGTCACATATATTGTTTGCATTTAAGCATTTATTATATAAATATGTATTTAGGTTTATATATTCTAGTATCTGTAACTTTATCATCTATTCTAAACTTCTAGTTTAGAAAGAAACAGAAGCTATACGTTAGGTGAACAAACAGCTTATTTACTTCAACAAAAACAGCACTGGGTGTGTTATGTATACAAACCCTAGGCTTGCAATGTAAAAGTCATCCTTTAAAAAAAAATGAAATTTAATTTTAATAAGTACAGGACTTTATTTAATCTGAGGCATTCTCTGCTTCTGCTCCCAATGTATTCAACATTTATGCTGCCTGCTGTTAGGCCTTCCAGTTTGACAACAGTGGGTGTGTGATAGGTGTGGAGTATGTTTTCTACACCACAAATCCCAAACTGGATTATTCTCCTCTGAAACTAATCTAATATTCTTGCAGTAATGGAACTGGAAAGAAGTGGTAGTCACTGAAGTTTTAAAATATTGCTGACACTGTATATACTTAGTGTCAAGAAAGGTTATCACTTTTCAGCAATTGAAAAGAAGCATGTAATTAGGATAATGACAGTCTTTCACGTATCAGTATTGACATTTGCTTGCTGACATTTTATTGATGAGACAGTTCAATTCATCAATACTGATTAGCATTTCATGATTTTGGTGTGACTTTGTGACACGTAGCCTCACAGATCATGGCTAGTCATTGACAGACTGCCCAAATGTAATATTTGACCAAGTTTGAAATTTCTGGCTTTGAGCATCGAAGATGGTAAAAATGTGCACTGACCTATTACAAGCTCTAGCAAACCAGTCACACAGAGGTATTGCTCACTTGATAGAGCACAGCATATTAGCTCCTTTCTGTGGGTTTCTTTCTTGATTTTTACCAGGCTTTATATTCAACAGGTTAAGTCACATATGCCCGAATAGTCACCAGTGGGATTATTTTCTTGTAGAGCAAAGTCACTCAGTCAGTCATGAATGGTGAACTAATCAAAATGACTTAGTTAGTTCAAGTAGCACGCTGCAAAGGAACAAGTAAAGGTTTATTCCATGCTGAAAAGAGAAGAAAAGAAACAACGTTTCGGCTGTGGAACCTTCTTAGGGTGTGAGAAAGAGAGGAAAGTCAGCAGTTAGATAAAGCGTGGGAGAACAGAACCTGGGAGCAGGAGGGAAGCAGAGTGGGCACTCAGGTGGTGCGAAGTCGAGAGAGGTGAAGAGAGGTGTGAAATCAAAACCTGTAAAATGAATAGAGAGGATAAGAAGGAAACAAATTTGTCATTGAGAGAAGGGGGAAGGTTTGATCACCATGCTTTATCAGCTGCTGACTTTCATCTCTCACACCCAAAGAAGACTCCACAGCTGAAATGTTGTGTATACCTTTCTTCTCTTTTCAGCATGGAATAAACCTTTACTTGTTCCTAATCAAAATGACACCAAACACACATAATCAATATCCATCAATATCCAATCTGTGTACATTATTTCTCTGACCAAATGTGTATAAATAGTGATGGGTGTCTTTGGATGGTCACTGTGTACTGTAACTCATAATGTGAGAAATAAAAGTTTTTTTTATGCTAAAGCCCTTCACGAAATATTCCATGGCTGACAATCCATGTCATTTCTTTGAGCATTGCTTCTGTCACTAATATGGATAATAAGATTACCTCAGGGATGAGAAAGCTAGAACCAAGAGTGGCATTAACCTTTAAAGCCACAGTGAAAAGGTAAACAGGATTAGTGAAATGAGGAAAAACAATGCTTCACCTGCACTTCTGCAGCCGGGTTTAGCTCAATGTAATAAAACAAGAAGCGTGTAAATAAATGAGCATGGAGACCTATGAAGGCACTGTACCCGTTAAGATCTCCAGAGGCAACAATATAATTATCACCGAAGACAGGGTAGTACTGGCAAAAGCAGAAATGTTCAGTTCTGTTTTGAAATAGGCAAAACCCTTCAGATTTCATCAATTCACTACTGGTATTTTTTTCCCCCGCAAATATGCATAACGTACAGAGTTCAAAGTTCACAGTTCAGTTCGGAGTTCTGTTTATTTGTCATATGAACAAGTGCAATAAAATGTTTATTTGCATGTATGCTCCAGTACAGAAACATTAAGGGAACACCAACTTAAACACACAATGGCAACAACAACGAAGTAAAAAAGATTGTTATTCAAGATATACTTTAAAGCACCCCCTGGCTGAGAGCACAATTTTATACATTGGTCTTAAATCACATAAAACAAATGCTGGTTAAATTAATTCAGTTGTTTTTATAGTTCCTTTCAAGACAGCATCTCAAATGTATGTGGCTTTTGTCATGAATGGGAATATTTACATACCGAGGATAGCAAAATTCTGATGAATAAGAACTGCGTCGACATATTAACCTTTTTAATATTAAATTTGAACTTGCAAATCCTTGTGAAATGAGACAACAGGGATTAAATAAAATGGAAGCTTGCTTTTATGGCCTATATACAGTACAGGCACCATTGCAAATAAATTCATTGCATAGTATGTAACTGATTTAAAAATTGACAATGGTCTCAGAGCAGTACCAGAGACAAGAGACTTCACTATACAAAGATTCTGAAGAGAAGATTGTCTACAGTTTGTAGATAAACATAAAATGTCATCACCTTTCTCAGTTATAAAGTAATTCAGTACTAAAGCCTGGTTGGTCATAGAGTAAGTATGGAGTCAGAGTTATTCCAAGATACAAAATTTGGAAGACAGCAAACTTTTACATAAATACCTGGGCATCTTGGTAAACTCAAAAGCCTATTTTCTAAAATTAACTGATACAGTTTAACTGTAAATGCTGCCAAAATTAACTCAAACAGAAGATTGTAATTTGTAAAAAATTACTGTCAAAATAAAAACCACTCAATGTTAACTAAATGTTACTGCTGTTGTACATGTCATTGATGTTTCCAGTTGAGCAGTTAAAAAGTCTTCCTTTTAGTTTCCCCCCATTAAGCTGCTGTAGTGGTAAAAGGCTAGTTCAGAAGTAACATATTCTATTAAAAATGAATAGAACATTAAGTTATTTCTCCTGTTCTACAACAGTATTACAGTTACCTTTCATCATGCAATTGTTTTAAATGTATAGGTTTAATAAATAAGAAATTTAAACAGGAAAGAAAACTAACATTTGTTTCCTGCTGTGAAACAGTCCTAATGGATAAAATGGTATTGTAAAACATATGCCTGGAAAAGAAAAGATTACTTTCAGCATTCCTCCCTGTGAATTAAACAAAGCTAGAAGGAGGGTGTTTTTCCGACAAACTAATTGTACGTTTGGCTTTCAAATTGACAGATTAGTGAAAAATACTTTTGAAAATTAGCTGTATATGGAGTTGTTCTTAGAATAGTTAATAAATGTTATCTGATTAAAACATTTTCCTTCATTGCATAAAAATGCAAGATCTCTGCAGCTGGGCTTTGAGATATCGTTAATAATATATCGCTAACATTTATTCAGAATGCACTTTATAAGTAATATATCCCCCTGGGTTAATGCAATATCATGTAGAATTACAGTCATTCCTTTTCTACCTTATATTTGTAGCAAATAAGACAGTACAAAAAAAGTGCAAACACGGTATCTACTTAAGCAATTTATCAAAATGTTTTTTTATTTCGCAGAAGTGTTTTTATTTTTACAAATCTAATTTGTCAGGTATGAATTCTTCATTAAAACATTTCACACTCACTTGGCTTTGTACTGTACATTCCTTTGACTTTGGTCTAATAGAATTGGATTGGATATCTTGACAGCATAAACATGGAGCTTACTGTTTTCTATTCTCAAACGTTTAAATTGATTTTAAACTAGTATCTTATTTTTTAAATGTTTCTGAAAATTGATCCTCCACCAAAGTGTGTGAAGCTTCAACAGTGATGTGACTTTTTTGACTAGGGCCATGAAAGACTGAACAGCTTGAAGGAAGGAAGCAGATCAATGATACATGACATTATTGTTTTCGACTTCAGATAATTAAGCCATGGACAAGAAGAACAAATGACTTTGGTCAGCAGTTGTACTTTTATTATTACAGTTTTATCTTTAGGCTGCAAAACTGCTTCAGAGTCCTTCCCGGTGTGTCATTGAGGGATGGTGTGCTTCAACAGTCGGGTTTGAATAGCTGGGATGGAAAGAGGACTGGTAGAGAGTTACTGCAGCAATATGATAAGAGACAATGGAATAAGGACAGGCATTGGGCATGTCAGCTTTTGATACATTGCTGTGTGTTTCCTTTCAGTTTAATATTCACAATGCACTTCAAAAACTCTTTAAAACGCCATTTGCTTTGATGGTGGTGTAATAGCCAAAGGTCCCTCAAGAGCTGTACAGATTGTTGAGAGAGCCTATCACAGATAAAACAGTGTCATCATTTTATTTTCTAGCCATCACTGTAAATTTGCATAGCTTTGGTTTCCAATAAACAGATAAGACATTGTATTTATTGCTAAAAGTCGCTTAAAGGGATATTTTCTATTGAATCTATTGCAGGTGCTAAGAGATTCTTAGAAATGTGCACAGTAGAGCATTTTTGCCCTTTTTGTGCTTTTCATTCATTTTGAAAATACCTTTTCACTTTCTGCGTGGTAGTAACTGTGGGTGTCAGACATCCACACGATTTGAACTTTCAAGTAATTCAGCTGCATACAGAGCAGTTAGAAAATCTGCCAAACGCTCACTGAACTGAATTCAAATCATGGCTTTTCATACTGCTTCTACAAAAATAATACAATGCAAATTTTAACAGTGCACAAAACAAAGAAAATAATTAAAATTCTAACTTATTATGTTTCCAGGTATTGTAATTATTTATTATCCTGTAGCATTTTCCTCCTGCTGGTCTATTTTAAAAGAAGTTTATTTTAAAACTATGGTTATGTTGCACTATAACATAATTGTGCCAAGATATCTCCACATGAGTGCGTCTTGTGTTGGTTACAACTTGGCAAAAGGTTGCAGGGCATGGATGAAACATCACTTGACAATGAGTCACAGTGAATTTGCCTGGCCATTATGATATTCCCACATTGAGGGACTATCACAATGTGTACTGCCATCTCTCATAACAGGGCTATTTGCTCAGTACAATTCTTGGCTTATGCAATACAAAGAGGCTGCTAGTCTTTGTTGGTGACTTGTCCAGACTGAACTAGGAAGGATAAGAAGGATGAGAAGCTATTTGTCATAGACTGAGACAATGTGAATTTCTACTATCCTGTGGAGGTATGGGAATGGGAACTATTTTGTTTTCCTATTCCTGTTTCCCCAGTCCACAAGAGGAGTCTTCAACAATGAAGTTGTGTGATCACAAGTGTAACTTCTTTATGGTAAGAAAGGAATGAGTAACTCGATGAGGAATAAGTATAAATGTGTGTACTGTACTGTATATATATTATGTATTTTACTGTTATTTTCATTCTAAGCAATGGCTGAACTTGCAGTTGATATGTTTAAGTGCCAATCAGGTATGACAAATGCATCCTAAAATAGTTCTGTATGTCTTTAATATTTGATTCTAGGAGTTTTGAAATTGCATGGTGTATCTGCATAAAGAGCTAGCTGTATTTTCCAAATTCTCAGCCGTAAAATATCTCATTATTTTGTGACTTGGAGCTGACATTTAGCTATGAAAGATCTATAATAAAATTTGAAATGGGAACTTCATTTAAAAAAAGCTGAAGCACTATTTATTTTGAAAATTTAAAGTCAGGCTTTC
Source organism: Lepisosteus platostomus (assembly GCF_059453375.1). NCBI lineage: Eukaryota > Metazoa > Chordata > Actinopteri > Semionotiformes > Lepisosteidae > Lepisosteus > Lepisosteus platostomus. The sequence goes on from NC_142623.1 coordinate 28,964,337, forward strand.
TGGAATATAACAACAGATACGATGCCCTCCCAGATATTGTGACAAAGATAAAGCTTTGTATTTTGTACATTTGAGCAAATGGTGGAGGTAATGTCACGGCCTGGATGTAAATGGATCAATTTTCTTTATTGATAATCTTTAAATTATTACACACTGAGTTTGGTGAGCTCAAGAGGTCAGTCTTCTACAGCTATTGCATTTAAAATGACCAAATTCAAACAAACGCCAACACTTACACTCTGAAATGTACTTTAAATGAACAGTCACTTAAATCACTGGGTTGAACAAAAAGCATATTTACATATGACATGTTACCTATATGGATTATATTGTACTTGTGATATATATTAATCTCATGATCACAAATCACAAATGACATGACTGTAAAGCAAAAAATAACTTTTCAGTAATTTTGGAAGGAAGTGCATATACAGTATATTGACATGAAACATTGAGTGACAGAAAAAAAAAGGATGAAATAGTAACCAGAGTAAGCACATTAAAACCAGTGTCCAATATTTAGCAAACACATGGGGCCTGCCTCTCAAACGATAAGTAATCTTCTCAAAGATCGATGCAAGCATTGAATTCATGCATTCATTGCGATACAGTAAGTGGATCGTCCTGCTTCCATTCAAATTATACGTTGTATTCATTTATGCTACGTAACTTTTTTTAAAATAGAGGATTTTAGAGCTTATTGTTAGCAATTGTGAAAATTCTGGAACTATTATTTGCATAAAATTGTATTTTAGAAATTGAGAAAACCCTTAACACTTAATGCATGGACCCAGGACCCAGGACCCAGGACCCAGGACCCAGGACCCAGGACCCAGGACCCAGGACCCAGGCTCGCATGATGCTGAAACCAATGCAGAGCCCTGATTAGTGTCAGCATCTGGCTTTTAAGGGGGAACTGGAAAGGGGCTGGAATAAGGAACAGGTGCGGGGAATGAGGCAAAACAACGAAGAGCCGGAGCGCCCTTAAGGGGGAGGGACTACAATTGTGACATTACCTAAAATAGATTTAGTTTCCTCTGCAAACCTTTAGTCTTCTAAGTCAGCACATGCAACACTTTATTCCATTCAACAGAATCTGCATTATATATAAATGCCACACTATGCTTTTAGTGTGTTTTGGTGTATTATGGCTGATGTTATTTGCAATCACAATCATAGTCTCTAAAACTATTCAATTCAACATAAACCTCTTTTATATCAGTGCCATTAAATTGTGTTTTGGGGTATTATGTCTGATGCTACATGCAATCACAATTGTATCACAATCATAGTTTTTCATGAAAGAAACTGTTTAAAATGATTTATGAGAACTTGGGAATCAGTTGCAGTATTAGTATCCTGTTGAGAAACAGCCTTTTCTCTTTTGTAGTTCAAGAACATTGGTTAAGACAACAATAATCAGGTGTGTCTGTGCCGTTTAAACACTTCAAAACAGTTTAAAAGAACAGAAAGTCATACATATTGGATATTGAATTTATTTGTAGCTTTATATCCTACTTTTCTACACAAGATTTCTAGCGTAAATTGAAGATTTCAATAGAACCTAGTATATGAAACATTAACAGCATTAATCCATACACCCCATATATATCTGTCAGGTTAGTTTGGATAAGTATCTATAAATGGGAAATTATTAGCGTTTGTAAAGACTGTCCAGCATCCATTTTCTTTAATGGCTCATTGGTATGCTAGTTGATTTTGTTTAAGACAGTAGGTGCCAAGTCAATTTTCATTAAGAGCCAGGCAAAAAGTGCTTAGTTCAGCAGCTAGAGCAAAGTCCAGCTCTCTACCCATATTCTGTTTTTCTATTACTGTAATTGAATTTTATTAATGGAGATTCTGCCCTACAATATACATTTTATAAACACAGAATGGGATCCCATCTGTGAACTTACGTTTCAATTAATTCATCCAGTTTAGGTACTTTATAAATCTGTAGATTTTCGTTCTTCAAAACTGTTTACATTTTGTTTTAATTGTATTTATGTTTATTCAAAGAAGATCTCATTATATGATAACAATCAACTTGTTTTACAGCCTAATCGCCTCGAAAGTATAAACTGGCATACTTTCAAAATGTAATCAAAGGAGCCAGGATGTTGCTCTGAGAACAGAAAAATCCTTGAATTGACAGTTTTTGAAAGTAGCTAATCAGAAAAATGACTGATAGGTTAAATACTGCTGTTTCTGAGCAAAATGGTGGCTTTGATCTGGCTCCTGACAGAGAAAGCCCTAGAATGTCTTCCACTATCGAAATGCAGTGCTAATTCATGCTTTCAAAAGCTTTTCAATGAGCACAGCTTGTTTCTTCTAATCCTCTAGATTGTTCTTAATATTTTACACTAGTAATAGTCTTAATAGTTTACAGTCTGTCTGTATTTTCATGTCCTTCATGTTTTTCTTTTACCAGTGTGCATCACTTTAATAGTTTATTTTAATCCTCTTTTCAATGTATAACATGGACTATAAGATTTGAAAACCAGATTGATGTTTTCAGATAGATTCCCAGTGTAAAGACTCTGGTAAAGCTGTTTTAGATTAAAACTTTGAGAATATAAGAAAGGTAATCAATAAGAGGAATACATTTGGCCTATCTTGCTTGTCTGATTGGGATTCTTCTTCCTTTCTTCTGGAAGGAGTCCAGGGTTTGGACTTTAACCTTCTGGCTGATAAGTCTGTTCCAGACACCTACAACTCAATTTGTAAAAGTTTGTGCTCTTAAGCATCCTAAGTAATTCTCCTTTTGGCTCCCATTATGCCCTTGTTTCCTCTTGCTTTGTACACTGAATGAACCCTATCTATACCCTTTATGATTTTTAAAATATTTTGAATAAATCCCTTCTGGAATTGCTTTGTTCTATAAGAAGGGATTTAGTTCTTTTTACCATATCTGTGTATGACAAATCTTATGAGATCAGAAATCCTATCATCTTTTAACTGTTTCTAAGGCTATAATATACAGTTGTTAAACAGATATAATGCAGGTTAAATTATAATCTCACACTTCAACTCTCTATACATACTGTGTAATCATCTACTATGTACCCCCATCTGCTTTGAGCACTTGCTTTCTAGCAGCCTGCCTTTCGGTCTTGTCAGAAACACACATCTCTTGCACTCAGCATTGCAATACCTTACCTTGGTTGCTCCTGCACCTCATCATCTCTTCATCTACGGCCTTTCTAGCTCAGAGAGATGATCAACTATTTCCTCCTCCAAATCAGAACTTCAACTTCAACATCTCCTTGGAAAACTACTGGTTCTTCCAATCCTCCTGATGTTGTCAGCCTTCCATGGAGCTCCGGAACTCTGGAACAGCCATGTCCACGTCCACTTTAGCAAGTGGTACCTCTCATTTATTCTACCTCTGTGCCAATGTAGTTGACTTCACGTCATTCTTTCCTGGTTTCTGTAGTGTCTTCCGCTGCCTTTCATGCATCAAAATATCAGACTGATTTAGTGTTTGTTGACTGTACTGCTGCTGGTGCTCCTCCAAAATCTTGCATTTCTGAACTGATAAAATCAAACAAAGCTCAGACACAAATAGTTCTGCCATTAAAGAAATCTACATCAATGTCTTGGGGGTTGCTTTATTCCTTTTTGGGGGTTTTGGCAAAGTTTTAGGGAACCCAGGAAAGTTAATGTCAGACACTAAAATATTATTTCAGGCAGGTAGCTGCGTCAGCATGTGTAGGCTGCAAAGGAACAAGTAATAGGTTTATTCCATGCTAAAAAAAAGAAGAAAGAAAACACAAAGTTTCAGCCGTGGAGCCTTCTTCAGGTGTGAAGCCTACTTCAGTCTTTCTTTAATCACTAAAATATTATATATGTTGTCCCTTTATATTTGTCATCCTTGATCATTGCTATTAGAATTTGATCAAACTGATGAAAACGTTTTTATGTTATGGAAACCAAAACTGAGCTCAACAGTCTACTCTAAACAATGTTTCCTCACACTGTCTTGATAATGATATTATTATTATATTATACTGAGCACCAAACCAATGTATAAGTTATAATCACTTACAACTGTTACAACTGCAAAAGTCACTATAGACCTTTCATTGCTGTACATAGACAGACATAACAGGTTAACTTATTATCTTGGTTAACATTTGTCATCAATGGGCGGGGGGATCCATAGAAGAGGTCACGGGTTAGTACCACAGTTGGAAGCAATATGAGCTGTACGATGTGTGACGCTGAACACGCTGTCTTGTCAAATTGTGGTCCATTCCTCTTGCCTGAAAAAACAAGTGTTGGTTCACTGGTCTCTGAGCCATAGATGCTGTACATCATCTCAGCTCATCCCATAAATTTTAAATGGGGCTCAAGTCTGGCAATCAGGAAATCTACACATTCTTATCTTGCAAGAAAGCCATTGTTACACGAATGGCATGAGGACATGCAATCTGATTACCAGAAATACCTAAAAGTGATTTGTGGTCTCTCAGATCATGCCCTGTCCTGGATATATTTGACTGTAACATCTTGCTGAGTTAAAAATGACCAGCTATAAACAACACAAATGGTGAGCAACAGACACAGTGCTATTCCCTTGATACGTTTTTGTAATACTTTCTGTATTATTCTTGATTTCCACTAGGTTTGACATTTGACAGATTAAACCACCTTGTCTGCCCTCTCAACTCTATCGTTAAAGGGAGATTTAGTTTTTATGCAACTGTAAAAGTCACGCAAACATTTCACTTTCTGTCATGATCGATCAATTAATTCAAATTAACCTTTTGTGAATCCATGTTGGTTGTCTCTTAAAATGTCATGACCTTGTAAATATTCTTTTAGTTTAGCTCTACAATTTTCCAAATTTTATCAGTAGCGTAACTAGGACTGATTGTTCTTTAGTTTTCTGGTTGAGTTTTGTCACCTTTTTTATGAATTGGTGTTATTTGGTGCAAACTGACTCTGGCCCAGGCTTATCACTCCTGACCTGGTTTGAGTGAATTTTAAACAGACACCTGCTGTGGTATGTGACTTCTCAGGAATAGCCAAAAGGCTGGGATAACATTATGAGAAATAGCCACTAGGCTAGGCCATAAGTGGAATGGTCACTCATAATCCTCCATTCATGGTGATAACATAGGGACCATGGCTGTACTCAGACTACAAAACTCTCTGTAAAACCGCTGTATTACGGGACACTGTGGGGGAGGTACCTTGTATGAATCTTTTTTCAGTGTTCTCTGAAAATGGCCGCTTTAGTCACAAATTATACTCATCTCAAACCCTTACTGTGACTCCTTACATTCCCACAAATACAACTGGGAAAATGTCAGGCCCAGTGAATTATTTCTATTGGGCCTTCCTAGTTTCTGTAATATGTCAGTGTCAGTTAAACTAAAATTGCTGCATACTGATTGAGCTTAATCTATAACTCACATGAAATATTCATTTAGCACATTTGCAACTTGTTTTTTAATTTGTAGCATTAATCTCTTATTATTTCCCAAACTAATCATTTGAGGCTCTTTTACCGTTAAGGTATTGAACTTTTATATATATAGGCACTGTTTGGATAAGTTGTTCATTTAGAAATATTTTTGGAATTCCTCTTAATTTCTGTGCAGCGTTCATATGCCAAAGGGAAAGTGGTCTTTTCATAGTTGATGTTATTGGTCTAGTATGATAATTTCAGGAAGGATATGTCAGAAATCCATTGTGGATGTGGAAAGGCTGGCTCCAATGAAGCTCCCAAGGCACTGCTAGCTCATTGAAAAAAAGTTTTAGTCTAATGAACATTTAAGTATTTATAGTCTGGTCTAGGTTTTCATGTTAGAGGGAGCTTTTAATTTCTTGTTTAAATAATAAAAAATCTAGGAATATTAGATACATCTACCAGCACAACTTCGCTTTATTGAAAGTCATGCAGAATTTAAATTGTGAACTGCGCAGGGTGCTACTTAGTTAAAAAATGGTTAATTAGTACTGAATACCTCCGTTCTGATCAGAACAAAGCTGAGTTCACAGTGAACTTCTGTCTCACTAACCAACTGAAAGTTTTTTCTTGCCCTGTGGTAGCTCAGATCCAGGAGAACAAGTACTGTGTTATGTTTAGATTAGCACTTCCTTAAGCACAGAATGTGCCTGTTTGAATTATCATTTTGAAATCTGTTTCAGTTTTATTTCAATGCATTGATTTATTCCAGGTATTTCTAACCTCATTGTCTTAAGCCTTGTGATCACTGTGATCCAAAGTCTTTGTCACTTTAGAAATGTATTATATGAACGGAATTAACTAGCGGTTGTACTTACTGTAGGCACTAAATCCCCCCTCCAAACTGAAGAAAAACTGAGAGATAAAGAACTTCCTCAGGCATATTTTCTCTTCTTTTTATTAGATAAATTCAATGAAATAGTTATGGTTGCTAGTTGTAAAGAGAGGAGACTTCTACTGCAATCATTCCACTGATTAAAAATATATGGAGAGAATTCTAAATCTGCTTGGAATAAATGTTTTTAATTTTCATAAATCACAATTGCCTTTTAAAAATATTTTTCAGATTATAAAATGCACCATTTAATCTGTTACTAGCATAATAGCTTGTTAGAAACTGTTATTGTAAACACCAAAGAGTATTTCCTTGTGGTATTTAAATATCAATTATGTGAATCTACCAGCAGTTATATGGAAAAACACAGCTTAAATAATTCAGAACAGATTTTGAATTAAGAGGTTTGGGTTTTAAACTTAATTTCCCAATTTTGATGTTATTTAATTATGCAGGAAACCGAAAAGAACACATATCTATCCAATCATTTTCTAGACTGCTCTGTCCAGTACAGGGTTATGGGTAGCAGGAGCCTATCCTGGAAAGGGAAGAGGTGCAAGGTGGTGTACATCCTGGACAGGACGCCAGTCAATCGCACTCACACCATTGCCAATTGTCCTGGGAGCCAATTTCCATATATGTCTGTCTGTGGACTATGGAAAGACACCAGAACACCCAGAGGAAACCCATGTGAACACAGGGGGGGAGAGTATATTCAAGCTCCACACAGATAGTTCCCCAGGTCTGAAATTGAATCCAAGACCCAAGCACTGCTAGGCAGCAATGTTAAGTACAGAGGCACAATGCAACCTTTGGTAAGAAGAGCTCCGTCCATTTCTTAATTCTCCATCTCACTCTTATTACATACTCTTAAATGTAATAAGACTTATTGTGCCTTTTTATCTACTTTTACTCCATCAACAGCAACAACATTAATATTAATAACATTTTTATCATTAAAATTGATGATTATTATTAATGTGTGCTTACAATGTTTTGGTTATTACCTTAGCTGCCTTTTCATTTAATAAATCAATAAACATTACCATTTTGTTTTGTTCTGCTTCTAAACTTTAGATAGAAATATTTTGCCTTCAGTGTTTCATTGGAGGTAACTATTAAAACAGAGACATTTCACGAGGAATGACAGCAGCCAAAAGCTTGGGAGAAATTAGAATTGTTTATTGTGATGTGGAGATTTGGCGTAACCTGCTTGGCTGAGGGCCAACCTCCCGGCCGTTGGACGGGGAGGATAGGACCCCCATGCGACCAATTGGGTAGCTGCAAAGGTGGAGAGGGGGTGGAGGAGGGATGCAGAAAACGAACGAGGAAGAGGAGAGGGTGATGTTTGATATTTATGGAGACCAGTTCCTTACGTCAGGATTAGTGAGAATTGCAGCAGCTGTGTCGAATGAGCGCGGCTGCCTTCATTCCTCCCGAACTTTCATTAAAAACTCCATTTAAAGATCTCTGCACCTGGACATATAGCACCTGTCTTCTTCTACAACTTTAATACCTGTATTCTCAAAATCATTTTCCAATGTTAAAAGCCCACTTTTTAACCTTCTGTTACATATGTAAAACGAAGCTTTAGGCCTGAGACAGTTTGAGATATAGCTATCTTTTCTCTATAAGATTACCTTGCCTTTCCAATGATTTTCCTACTGACCCGTTACAGTCGATGACCTCAGGGTTTGACAGCTTACAATGGAACTGGAAACATGGATACATTCAGATACCATTACAGGTCACAAATGGTAACTGAGACCAGTCATAGAGCATCATTTAAAATGCATCATTTACTCCCTTTCACCTTTCTACAAAAGATGGATCTGGTTTTTGCATCATAACTGCTGTGTATAGTACTGTAGTAACACAAGCATTACACATTGTCTTACAAAAGAGAAATTCCATTCTGGAGGATGGCAACTGGAGGATTTAAATAATATTATGCTTCTGAATTCCTATTTGTAACCTAGATACCTTATCTTTCATAGATTCAAAACATAGTGCAAGGTGTCTATAATGGTTATAGCCATAACACTTAATCTTGAGTGTGTTTCTTTTTCACATTTCATTTTAATCAAAAGTATTCAGTGATGGCCTAATTTCAGCATGTGCTAAATACAGGAAGATCTGTTCCATTTTTACATTTTGAGGATATAATGATTTTCCTTTGAGATTATCCTGGCATTTAAATTACGCTTGCTTGTTGTTTTACACCACAGCTCTGCGCGATTTTCAAGCTGCTGCAGGAATGGTGTCTTGGCATTCTGCTCACTCCCCTGCAAGTGGTGATGCAGGATCAGTGGACAGCATTTATGTGCCTGATCATCTCATTTAAATTCCATACAGAGGGTGCTCCAGTGTCTGTGAATGTCAGACTCGTGCCCCTTTTGTCTTCAATTTGAGCTGCTCAGTCAGCAACATACACAACTCTGCCCTGATGAAAATATAACTGATACACAAGACAAACCACAACTGTAAACCTATTGAAAAAGAGAAAAATGTATGTGGGGGAACAATTTGTGAAGGTTCAGTATGAAAATGGATATGTTAGAGGCAGCAGCAGCAGTAGCCTATCCACAATTCAAGAGAAGTTGATTGATCTGGGGGACTGTGAGCTGCTGAGAGCTGTCAGCAATGCACCTCAATAACCAGGACAAAGATGCTGATACGTACTTAGCATACAAACCTACTTTGCATCACTACCGTTAACACCACGTTTGAAGTGATTCAAAGACAAACCCTAAGTAACTGCATTTTCAAATCGCTTTTGAAATGGCATCAGCTTCTGGTCGCCTCTTTTTTTCTGGTATCAAGGGGGTCTGAGAACAATAAGGTGCAGAATAAACAAAGCACCCTGCTGACAAAATGGCCAGAAACAGGGCTGTGAAAAAGGAGGAAAAAAAGCATCACTTTCCTGCCTGCCTGGACACAAGTGATGTTGTTTTCATTCCCTGTCAGCAGTGGACATCCATGTCAAATAGTAGGTGACCAGGGAAGCAAATGTTACAAAAGGGTAGACTGCACTCCATCTTCTTTAATTCTTTTATGTCTTTCTGCTTGTTGGTGTACTTTGCACACCAGACTTTCCTGTCTGAAACTGGTTAATGGCTAACAGACTTTCGAAACCAACCAAGCTACATGCAGCCCTGCGTTTAACTTTCTAAGAGCACGAGCTGAGCTCCTGGCATTTTACATTTACAGTATTAGTGTGTAGAATAACCTCCAGCTCTGAACTGCCGTATCACGCTGGAGCTTTAATATCTTTGAGTTTGAGCAATGATGTCTGGACATCATCTAGCATCTGTTTCCTGTTCCATACAGTGGCTCTTTAAGGACATGGAAAAAAAGAGGCGCTTGCATTAAGATTATGGCGTAAAGTATCTCAGGAGTTTGACATTTCAAATCCATTATGTTGGGGTTGTGAGAAAGCTGAAACCCAGGGGGTCTGGTTCAGCACTGCAGGTACCTAACAGATGGAGGACAAGATCACAGTGAGGAAGTGTCACAGCTTAATGTCTTGACAGCCCTTATATACAGAATGTTAATGGTGATTCAGTTAAATAAAAGCTGAGGACAACTTAGTGAAGAACAATTAAATCCTTTGTAAATTATGGGTAAAGCAAAGATGTATGTATGTCTTGGAAAGCCAAAATGCAGGAGATCATGGGAAAACAAAGTAAGCATGTGTTTAAAGCAAGCTAACACCACAGGGGAAAAATTAAATAAAAGAGAAGCAAATGACAAAAAAGAAAATCATGCAAAAAGAAAAGGCATGATTACAAACAGGAAATGTCCTCAGACATGTGCCCTCCAAGTTACTCTCTAATGATGTTCTAATCATTTGCACCTGTTTTGGTGCATCTGATTCTAATTTTAGGCATTTGATACAATGATAAAGGTAGGGGTGTTTTACCTTTTTCTGCCCAAGGAAATTGATTTTCTGTTGATTTAAATAGTACAAAATGTACTACTTAGTACAAAACATGATTTTTCAATGTTGTTTTTTTTCGTTAGATCACCTTTATCTATCAATATTGTTGAAATTAAGATTAAATATCCACACATGCAAATATGTTGAAAAACACACACCTTTTCATGGGGTGTACTTACTTTTTCACAGCACTGTATAATGCCACCAGAACTCACAATTAGAGCAATTAAGTTCAGGTGATCCAAAACAGACACAATAAGTTGTGATATGGCAAATATGTAACCAGTAAGTGTTTGTCAGAATGTAACAGTGGTGAAAATTATGAAGAGATGTGAAAGCCATTAATCAGTGTGCACTGGGAGCCACCAACCTGGATCCTGGAGTATCCCAATCAAGTTAGTTTCAGGTAACTCTAAATCACCTTTTTAAAATTTAGGAACACTTGGATGTTATTGATCTATTAAGCAAGTAATTTGTTAAGGTCCTTCAGGGCTGAAAGGTATTAGGATTGTTCTTCCAACTTATCTCTAAGTCACTTAATTTAACAAATCAACTGTGTAATTGATAATTAAATTGTTCCAGGGCCTTAGAAATTGAAGATTTAGTGGTTGACTATAACAACTGCTGAACTGGGGCTCTCTAGGATCTGGAGATACCTGAAGTACATTACATGATAACCATAGCATACAGGCACTGAAGAAGCTGGTTTATAGAGAGCAGATTTGTATATTATAGACTTACTCGTATCCATCCTAATGCATTGCAGCCATACAGGGTGAGAAACAAGTTGCTTTCTGAATACATTGTTTGCACAAATTATTTGCATGACCTTTTCCTGAAGTTTTTTTAAGTGCTTGTCCAATATATAAAGCACTTTACAATGTAAAGAATGGGCAGCATTATCATTTTACATTCGGAACCAAACAATTATTAAATTAAAGGAATTGGACTGGCTTGTGGGTGGCACAGTGGCACCGTTATTATCGTTGCTGCTTTACAGCACTGGGGCTCTGGGTTCAATTTTGGACCTGAGGTGCTCTCTGTGTAGAGTCTATATGTTGTCCCCATGTTTGTGTGGGTTTCCTCCTGGTGCTCTGGTTTCCTCCCACTGTCCAAAGACATACAATATGGGTAGTGTCAGGATTTCTGAAAGGGGTGAGTTTTTGGACCCCTGTGTAAAGCCGTGAGGAAGGTAGTACGAGCAAAAGTAAATCCAATATTCCAAATCCAAGTCGTTAGGCAAGAGCGAAGTCAAAAGTAGGAGAACCAGGGTGGGTAGTCAAAGGAGTCAGGTCGAGAATAGTAGTGCGCACAAGAGAAAGCTGTTGAAGAATTCTCAAAAGTGAGCGTAGGTAAGCCGGTGAAGTGTTTAAATATTGAAGAGAGAGAGAGACGTGGTTGGATAATTAGTTCCTGGATGAGCATGTGTGGAATTTAGTACTCGTGGGAATGCCAGGACGCTTACAGGAGAAGGGACGAGTCGCGGCAGGTAGGTTAACTGGTTTCTGGGAAAAATAGCCTTAGTGCGAGTATGTGCATGTCTTTGTGTGCCCCTGCAATGGACTGTTGTCCAATTCTGGGTGTGCCCAGCCTTGTGCATTGCATTGCGTAGGCTCCAGCTCCCATGCGACCCTGAATTGGATAAAGCATTCAAAAAATGGATGGATGGTTTGGCTTCTAAGCACAAAAGATGTTAGCTCCAACAAAACTATCAATATTATTAGTACCAGGCCTACTCAGAACAAAACCTTTTATAATCAGTAAAATCCTTGAAGTACTCCTGTAGTAATCTTTCTCTTTGAAGTCCTGTTCGGCCTTCTCAATTGCTCTGCTGGTTCAATGTCCTCGAACTTAAAAAAAATATATATCTTCGGCAGGTCTAACCATCTGATCATTGTTTTGTCAGCCTCTTTTCATTCGCCCTTTTATTTACATACAAAAGCAGAAAATAAACAAAAGAAGGCAACTTGAACATGAAGGACAAAACTACAAGAAATTACCACTTCCAAGTGAAATGTAAGTTATTTCATGCAAAGTTTTTCCGTGGGAGAAGATTCTGCTGCCGTTTCTGCTTTCATCTAATTGGCAGAGGCAATCTGTGTTCACTGGGCAGTTCTGCTTATGCAGTTCAGTGCTTTCCTAAGACTGCCTAAGATTAGCTATAACATTAATTTAATTGCTTCATTTTGCTGCCCTCTGTAGTGTGGCTGCCAACGGCAGGATCCTTCGCTTGTACAGTGAACCGAATTTGCAATGCTGTCAGATTCCGTGTGCACAAAACTATATCATTTACAAAGTATTATTAATTGAATATGCTTCATTATAACATTTCATTGTTGATAGATTTTTTTCTGTCTCTCTCTTCACATGTTTGCTTGGGATTTTGGGGGAATGGTTAGTACCACCAAGACAAAATTATAATTTTTTCAGCTACGCTTTACTGGATAATGATCTAAAACATTTTCTATGAAGTTATTTTATAGCTCCATGCATGGATAGGTAAAGAAAACATGTTCTGGAGAGACATTAGTTTACAATTAGCTTTTGAAAGTCTCATTCCGTAGGTCATGAATAAGCAAGCATACTTACAGTGCAATTAATAGACCTTATACTTGAACTTGATTATCAGAAAGTATGATTTGATTACTGTACTAATTTGGGATCACTTTTCATCCACGTCTATAAGAGTAAAATACTTTATTATACACCGATAGGCATGACAATTGCGTAAGTATTCTTAAATTTGAACTAATTGAATTCATTTGTAGGGGCTATGCTAAATATAAATAAACATTTGAAACATTTGTGAAAAAAACTAAGTTGGGAAAACAGGTTTATTTCTCTGAAGATGACAGGGAAAATTCATGATGCACAAAGTGACACCAAGAGATCTTGGGGCGTATGCTCAAATCACAATGCTCTCATAAATGTGATCTGAGTTGTAGAGTGGTCTACCCTTAGAAACATTGCTCTACACATGCATATCTGAAGAGAAAGGCTGTCTGATCATTGGTGTCTTGTCTTGGAGGTTCAGTGTGATTGCAGATTTTCATTCCAACTCAATGATCTCAATGACTGTAATGAGCTTGTTACTGGGTTAATTCAGTCACTTTATCCCCCTCTCTCATCTCTTTGAAGCACTGCTACTGTTTAAAAAAGACTAGAAAACCTGCAGATACTAGAACCAGGACCAGCACTGGACCGACAGTGTGTTTGGCAGCTTTGTTTTTCCAGCTTATTGAAATCTACACAATTTGGATATGGCCAGTCTTCCGGTCTTATTATTTTTTAAACAATACTTCTTTTGGGTATGTTTCCCAAGCAATATATGATACAAAGTGTACCTGGAATGTATTACATGCACTGAAAGTTCATTTAAAGCTGTTATTTTCTTATAAAGGAGCGCATCAATTGATCATCTGAAGAAACTTTGTTCATGACATTATTACACAGGGAATCCAAATAATATTAGTATTTGTAGCACAAATCATATTTGTGTATGTATTTTGGCATTCACATTATGTTCTTGCAGTGGTATTGCATTTCCTTTAAATTGATGTAGTAATTTTGAAGCCTTAATGGATTCATTGATTCATGGATTCATGGATTCATGGATAATGGATGTAGGAAGAATTCACCTCTTATTTCCTAACAAGTTATTTTGTCACATAATTAAATCTAAGTAGAAGCTTATTATCGTGAATACATTTATGTAACTGCCATAAAAAGTCTTCTTTTCATTCACACTTTGTTTTCCACATTTGTTGGACAAACACATTTTGAAGTATACATTAAAAAGGGCTTCGCTAACTGACCAGGCTTTTTTATTATCTTGGATATGTTAGAACAAATTAAAGTTCAAGAGTGAAAATGTGGTGTTATGTTAAAGAAGGTGGTTTTAAAATTGACTAAAAAAATATCTCCCCAGCAATGGCTCTCTGAAAGTGCTGGCTGCTGTGATTACAAAAAGTCAGCAGAAAAGCAATAACAGCATTGAGTCAAGGGTTTCATTAGACATGCAGAGAAGCAGATGATTCACTTCTGACCTTCATTTTACCCTTCTGACTATTTTTCTTGAAGAAATGTTAAAAAATAAATTATATTTACTTACTGTCCACCATTACAGGAGCTGTAGTTAACTCAAGTTATCTTTGTTTCTCTGACATTTAGTAGCAATAAATTTGGTAAATTTGGTTCATTTACATAGGTTTAAATAAAGACGTTTTACATTACCAATAATTGTCCAAGGCACAATTTCTACTACAGATTTTAATGCAATGGCTCATTTCTGATTTTCTTGAAGTCTTTTAAATGTAATGCTAATACCGAGGTATTTTTTTTTCTCCTGAATGAAACCCCATGAAGAGTCTTTCCAGAATGCCCTAAAAAATGCAGATAAGTGGTTTAAAACTGGACCCTGTCATCAGTCATCCATGAATGTGTGTTCTGAAAGAAGATGTCCTGGATGGGTTTGGTTTTTCCATGACGTCTTCCCTACCAGAAGCACCTGTGGGAATACTGCATGTGTTTTCACATGTGAGCTGCTTGTGGCTTGGATCGGAGGGCTCAACTTTGAAACATTTTGAGTTCCTCCTAAAAAGCTCATACTGTATATACAATGATATTACCATTTCTTCATTATTGCGAGAAAGGATTTGATGGCCCAGAGAATACACTTTTTGGAGGATTTGGAGGATGCATGTACACACTGTCCTATCCACTGTTTAAGGTGGAACTAATCAGTGGCTATGAGATGTACAGTAAGTTGATGGACGATATGCTGGAAGAGAGAGAAAATCGAAACTGGGAAGCTGCAGGCGGTGCTGTTAGCAGGATGAAAATACAAGCAGGGTGTGGTCCAGACAAACATAGTTCAGGGTTGTTGTCCAAATTAATGAAGGCTGAAAACGGGAAAAGGACTGTAGTGAAGCACCGAGGGAATTCAAGAAGAGGTACAAATACAAGCCAAGGCCAGAACTAAGAGGCAGTCTGCTGGGGAGATCCAAAAGTTGAGGTTGGGACAAGACAAGCATGTATTGTCTGAGCATTAAATGTCACTTGGTGAATGATAGGTGAGTGGAGGCGTGGCCGGTTATCATGGAAAATAAATCTCTTTCCAGTGTTCCAGTGGGAATGAGCCTAACACATACTGTGCATGTCATGTCTACATCCTTCCTGTACTTGTGTGAGAGTTGTAGCAGTGAGCTACAATACTGATCTGGATAACAGTTATTGGTTTTTATGATTACAAGCCAAGTTGAGTAAAAACAAGAACTTGGCAATCTCAAATTCTACAACACAAAAATAATATACAGTATATACAGGGTGTTTTCAGATGAGACTATTGTATTTTTCCCGTATTGACCAGCTGTGGTCTCTGTGAACCAACAATTCATATCCTGTAGATTTACGTTTATAAAAAGCTTTAGTTAAGTGTTATTTTCTTGGTTGTTTATTTCCTCTCAAATTGAAACAGCATTTTCACAGCACGTTTTTTTTGTTGTTGAACATTGCTGCTTTTTAAACATCTGACCTTTGGTTTTCTTTTCTAAAAGCTGTGCTTGTGACAAAGTTGTTTTTTTCTGAGCCATCTCTCACATTTTATAAAGAAGACATTTTACTTCAAACAATAATCCAGACAGTGAGCATTTGGGATATAGAAATATGAAACCATAGTAGCAAATTACAATTTGTCTTATTGTTTCAGATTAAATAAGGTGTAAGTCTACAACAACATTGTGTGCATTTATTTTCCTAATATTTAGTTTGATTTAACAGTCAATTTTACTTGTGTTGTAGAATTGGATTTTCCTAATCATAAACCATAGATTATAGTATGTTGTATGATTTTATAATTACACAGTATATAAATTATGTATTATGTATTAATTTTAAGTAATTGTTTTTTGATTGGTCTATTTTTATTTGCTTTTCAATGTACATTAAAAGCACTAAAAGATTATTCACAGAGATTTTTCGAGTGTCACATTTTTTTATTTTCTGAAACTTTATATGCATATTGCATAAATGTGTTTTAAACTGCTGGATTTTTTAAGTAAGACAAAGTAGAATAAAATTCTACCTGTTAGAATAAAATTTCATCTGTCTCCTTCTTAAACTGTCCCATTTCAATATAACTGATGGGAATTGGTCCAGACACATACAGCCCTTTGTGTTAAGAAGATTTTCCTGTTATAATTAAAAATGTTCCAATAGCTATCTACAGTATGTGAGAATAAAATTCTCATACATATTTCTTATATGTATGAGGCGCTTAGCAGCGCCTTTATTTCTTGAGGTGCCTCAAGCGATGGGGGATGCCAATACATGTGTTGGTGAACTTCTACCGCTGCACTATCGAGAGCGTCCTCACCAACGGGATCACCGTGTGGTATGGCAACACCTCTTCGCGAGAAAGAAAGGCACTGCAGAGAATGGTCAATATGGCCCAGAAGATCATCGGCTGCGGTCTCACCGAGATTAAACAGCTCTATGAGGACCGCTGCCGTGGTAGAATTCTGGCCATCACAGAAGACAGTCACCACCCAGGGCATGAGCTCTTCACCCCACTGCCCTCAGGCAAGAGATATAAGAGCATACGGACACTTACCACTAGATTCTTCAATAGCTTCTATCCACAAGCAGTGAGACTGGCGAACACATTTAGCCATCCCCCTCGGACCACACCCACACCATCACCATCTACCTCATTGTAATTTATTTATTGTACGTCTCCAGTCATTGTTTACACGTCTGTATTGTTTACATTCAAACTGCCTGCATGTTTACTTGCACATTGTCTATTGTTTGTTTGTACATTGTCTTGATGCACTGTTTGCACTTTGTTTTGTTTTTTTACACTTGTTTTACAATCGAGAGACTTTCTGTAAGTAAGAATTCCATTGTACCAGTACCGGTTACATATGGCAATAAAGTTCAAGTTCAAGTTCAAGTTCAAGTTATGTTGGTAAAATGTTCTGCTAGAAACAACACTTAAAAAAAGATAACGTCGTACATTAGAATTCCACATTGAACAACGAGTTTGCTTATTTACTATCCACTGTGTAGACACAGAGGCAACAAAAGGTCATGGTGCAGCATAGAAGTGCTCCGTCTGTGTGACTCCCACTAAAGAAAAGGCAACATTAAGGACTGTACTTGTTCTTGTTAATTTAGAACAAGATTAGCCTAATAATAGGTGCTTTTATTCATTGGGGAAAAGAAAAGAGACACAACGTTTTGGCTATGGAGCCTTCTTCAGGTGGCTCCTGAAGAAGGCTCCACAGCCAAAACATTGCCTCTCTTTTCTTCTACTTTTAGCATGGAATAAACCTTTACCTTTTCCTTTGCACCCTATGCATGCTGACACAGCTCCCTACTTGAAATGCTTCATCAGAGGTTTGTCTAGACGTAACTAACTGGGCTTAACTAAGCTGAAATGAAAACCAGAAGATAACTCCAGCTCTCTTGACCTCAACGTGATGAAAAGATTGGGACACTGCTTTGTGTGTAACTCAGTATTATCACACATTTAGTCATGTCTTCACAAGTAGTTTTGATGTGTATTCCTGCTTTGTCTGGGATGGTGAAGATGTCATCAAGTCTTGGACACCTTCCAACATGATGACAAACTTCCCTAAAGTATAGTACCTGTGGTACAGCACTCCTGTGCTTGCTCAGCCAGCCTCATAATCTGATAATGTATCCGCTTAACCAGGATTTGGGCAAATGACAGACTTAGACACCCACTGTTACATCAGCTGTCACCACTGTGTTACTCTGACGCTCATTCAATCAGCGAGGCTGTGCTGTGCGTCATTCATAGCTGCTATGTGGCATCACACATACAGCTGAAAACGACACCCCTGGTCTTTTGAAATGACGCCCCAGTCAAGATGAATCACAGATGATCTTATTATAGACAAAACGGGATTTTTTAAAATTTGATTAATGTCATGTATGAAAAATTATTAAACAGCCTAAAAACGTTTTAAAAATCATTTGGTATGATATAAAACCAATTATATTTGGCAAAGAGGAGATGTTTTACATTTCGGTTTTAGAGTACTTATTTTTCCACAGTTATGTTTCATATGTTTGATATCTAAAAGAATAATATTTGGTTTTGCGTGAAATACATAGTCTGACCTAAAGTATGATCATTGATGTCTGCATTTGATCCTGTTTCTGAAAATCATTAGGACCCTGCAAACCATTTTTCCAGTTCTTCATACTGATTGCCTTGTTTCAGACACCACTCTGGATACTGCATCTGGACCAGAAAGAAATATTAAAGTCAGAGAGAAACGCTGCTTGATTAATTCTAATACAAAGTGCAAATGTTCAATATACTTTCCATAAAATAAGTTGTAGAGTGTCCAGAGAATGCAGTAAGACAGATTTCCCCCCGGGATTTTCCAAGCACAAAACTCCCGTTTTGCAAGCAATATTCTTCATGGCCAAACAAACTCATATTTGGGTTCAAGCACATTATTACTGATCAAAATCTTCTAGATACATAGTAAATATCAATGGAAATTAACTACGTCAAATAAACTAGCTTTTATGTGAAAGAAAGTTATTTACTGAAATAACTACGTGGATATTAAATAGCATATAAAAGTGTGTGTCATTATTTGGTTTCTTTCTTTGATAATTTCTTTCTCCAAAACCAAGATCATTGTATACTCCATTTGATCTGATGGGGGCAGTGTTGAATCATGCCTCAACTCGAACTCGATTCCATTTTGAAAAAATCTTAAAATGGGGAGCATTTTCTAATGTCTAAAATGTTTCTTCAAACCTTGACACCATTTTAAAAGACCTGAGATGAAAAATGTAACTCTTACGCAGTGTGGAGGATAATTAAAAGGTGGAATTGTTAGCTGCTTGAGAAGTCTTCATGCTTCAAACCTAGATAGAGCTATTAGAAAAGATTAGTATTTTTGTATATAAATAACACTTGAGCTCAAGAGGTTCTAAATATATAGTCCCTGTTGAACAAAAGCTTAATTAAAATACTTCTTGCTCATTTTTAAGTGCTTCTGAAGACCTTGATGAAATTTTAAACTCTTTTTTAAGTGTCTGGAGGAATGTTAATGTTTATATACTTATTTTAGATATGATTGTTTTTTGCTGTTTATGCGTCTATTTACTTATTTTATGGAGTTTATATGACACTGCCCTTAATTAGAAAATATGGAAATGTATATTTGGGATTAATATATATTTTAGAGCTGTTTTCTGTCATTTGTTTCTATTTCATTATGAGAAATTCAGGTGAGCTGAATATAATTTGTCATATACAGTATGCTTTTTCCCTGATGCGAAGCTTCTGCTTCTGATTTCCTTTGATCCAACTAATCCTTAATTAAAGTGAACTTCAGCAGCAAGGCTGAGAACCTAAAGATAATTAGATAAATAAAGAAAATTAGATCAAATTAGAAAATAAGATAAAATACTGAATGGATTAAAGACCTCTTAAAACACTGGATCAGCAGTAGCCTATACTAGTATGTGACTTTTCTGAGGACCAGAGAAGTTTAAATTATTCTCCTGGGTTAGCAGGCATTAGGGAAGGAGATAATCTGGTCAACACCAGCAGGTGTAGACTTATCCTGCTTATTCTGCAATCCCTAGTGGCTTGGCCAACTCAGACAGTATGCCTTGACCATATTACACTGAATGCAGAACAAGTATCTGTGAGTTAAAGGGTGCACACTGGTGGGAGGGATTCCAGTGGAACATTAGTAATCACTTTTCTCACAATCTAGCAGTTATACTTTTTGTTATCAGGATTGTTTAAAGTATTCCTAAAATGGATCTATATTGGCCTTTAGATTTCAAATCAATCCATCACTCAATCTTATTTGGTTTAAAATAAACATTTACTACAGACAATTTAATTAAAAGCCATAAATACGGTCTATAAAAACTGGGCTTTTTAGGCCTCATAAATGTGCAGTTATACAGGTCTATCCATTAGGATTATTCCCTTAATTTATATATTGTTGCTGCTGCACAAGTGGTATTACTGTTGAGTGCACTTCTGTAGATCAGTGTTGGCACTGCACTGGCCTATGGTCCCTTGTGATCCGGGAGGAAATTCAAGGTGGCCTTTGGAAAGCTCCCAGATTTGCATTCTCTTTTATTTTTGGATTAACAGTTCCATTAACACATTAGAATTCCCATGTTCTTTTGATAGCTTTTTTAGGATGACTAAGCAATCATTTAATGAAGATTTTTTTTTAGCCGACTAAAAAATAATGCGATTTCTTCTGGTTACTTTTTTATTAGAAATGCAAGAACTGTATGCTTCATTATTATTCATTTTATTCAGCCTATTATTCCAAGGGGGTTAGAAATATTAAAATGGTTCTCCAATGTAAAAGGTGAAAAGCAGCTGAGAGAAATTATCTCTGTGTACTCAGCAGACAAGGGAGCTTTGTAATTTTCCAGTAAAAATGTCTGCATTTTGGAAAAGCAAGTTGGAGAAAAAAAACAAAACAAGACCATTCATACGCATGGTTTGTGAATTCAGTGAAAACATGTGGTCTTTGTGATCAGGCAAGAGTAGAGAAATCATTTTTTTTCTGCAGAGACTGAGTGTGACATTGTCATATTAGTATCAGAAGTACCATTCTGATGTTGTGTAGCATTTTCAAGGTGAACAAAATCAGGATTGGTAGATTACTTATAAAAAAAGAGAAAGTTTTGGGTTTGTGCTCCATGCACCTTGAGAACATCAGCCAATTTTGTTCAGAACAGCCACAGGGAGTCAGATATGGAGGATTTATTTTTAGCTTAGTTGAACCAGTCAATTGAGAACGAATTCTCATTTAACATAATGACCTGGAGAGCTGTCATTTGTAGTACAACAGGGTGTTTACTGGAGTTTACTTTGAGTGAAGGGCCTTGATCAAGGGTACAGCATCAGCCTTTCAACCAGAGCTCAAACTCATGATCTTTGAGAGACCAGTGGCCAAGCCACTACTCCACACTGCTACCCCCAAATCTGGCATGGATCCCATGACTATCTTTTCCCTGATGCAGACCAGGCTCTGTCAGACCTTTGGACTGGGTGGACTGTGAATGGTGAATGGGTTGTGAGTAATGGAGGGACGGTTACTGGCAAGAGAAATCAGATGCACCCCTGTTTTCTCCATGGACAGTGAGTCTGTAAATCATGCTCTCCTGGGACCCACTTTCAGTTATACAGTACATACCTTCATACGTTCTGTTTTGGAGGTCAGAATTGAGGTAGAGGCTCAGAGAGTCACTGTGCTATCTTCTTGTCAAGATCATCATCCCTCCTCTCGCTCCGATCCTTTCATATTTTACTTGATTACATCCACCTGCCCACTGTTTTGTCTGTCATTATTCAAGCCTCCCACTATTCCTGGCTCAGCATAGGGAGATGGACGCCCGGAAGCCCACCTACCAGCAGGTCCTGGAGAGACCTGACTGCATAGGCTTCATCACGGCGTCCTGACCATCTGAGTCCGGGGCTCGGAGCGCCTGGCCTTGTCACCCTGGTTTTTACTCCTTGTTCCTGTTCCGGGTCCCATTCCAGATTTTAACTTTGTTTGTCTTGGATGGATCTACCGGTTCCTGGACCTAGACTGTGCCCCGGATTTCCCCCTTGGACTGTTTGGATTTGTTTGCCTGTGCCACGCCTCCCCCGAGCACCGGATCAACGTTGTCACGTCCCCCTGTCTGTAAACCTGTCCTGATCCTCTACATCTCCTTCCCTGATGTCCTTCTCCACTTACTTCGGAATTATACTGTCTGCATAGGACGGCTCCCGTTACACTTCTTTGCTTTGGAGATAGTTCTCCGTGCATTCATTATTTTCTGGGTTCTTTGTATTAGAACATTATATTTGAACCATGATTGATTTTGTCTCTTGAAAGCGCCTTTTGATGCCATCCTGGTCTCAACCTTCTACAGCTTCATAAATCAAAAAGTCAGTTCTCAAAGCTCTCAAATGACAGCTGACACAAGCAGGGCAAAAAAGTGGAGTTTTGTTTACAAATAATTTAATAAATAAGTAAATTCTAAATGAAACAGTATATTCTTGAATACCCTGTGTGATACCAACTGATGATGAATACCGTCAATCACAGAATTTATAAATAACACTAAAACATTTACAAATAATTAAAGTATTATATATTTCAGACAATATTTGTCTCCTTGGTTAATAACAAAAACAAGATAATTCATATAGAGACATCTGTCTACTTCTTTGCTGGGGGAATTATATCAAGGTTTCATCTCCTTAAATGAATAAGGTTCCTTTTCCAGATCTTTCCTTTTGAAATAATATTTGAGAGTTTCCTGTCAAGATACGAGAAGAAGCAGCCTTGATTACATAGTATTGTTTAATTTCATGAATAGAAAGAACAGGCTGCTGGAGACAGAAAAAATTGTCTAAAAGACATTGACAAAAATAAATCGGGAACAAAAACAAAAACAGTATTTGACCTGATCTGATTATCTGTATAATTTCTTTACACAATTCTTTAATTGTTTCAAAGTAGGACAGTCCCTAAAAAGGACCCTATTTGTCTTAGAAATTGAATAGTTAATGGCTGTTTTATGTTCTGCTACTTTAGAAATTAAGGCCACATTGCAGCCAGGGAGCATTTCTCCTTATTTCAGTAATAATGGATAAATTAGAGTCCTCTGAAGGTTTTATTGAAATGTTGTATTTTACTAGAGCATTTTTGTCTTTGACAAAAAACACACACATTCATTACTTGTTACTCACTTTTGTTTAGACTAAGTATGATTAATTGTAACCATCCATCCATTTTCTTACCACTTCATCCAATACAGGGTCACAGGGGAGTCGGAGCCTATCGCACCAAGCAACAGACACAAGGCAGGGTACACCCTGGACAAGATGCCAGTCCATGACAGGGCAGACAGGCACACACTCACACCAGGGCCAATTCAGAGCACCCAAAAGAAAACCATGTGAACACAGGGAGAACATTTAAACTCCTCACAAATAGCACTCCAGGTCCAGAATTGAACACAGGGCCCTAGAACTCCAAGGCAGCAATGTCAACCACTGCCCTACAGTGCCACCCTAATTGGAACCAATCTTCCACAATTGCATTTGTAAGTTTCTGTAGAAAAAATAAAGCTAACGTTTTAATTGTCTTTGTCAATTTAACCTGGATTAAAAGTATTTTATAATTCCATGTTAAAGCATACATGAAGTAACATACAGTATAGGATGGGCTCTTAGGCCCTGGGTTCAGTTCTAGTACGTCTATGAAGAGTTTCCATAGTCATTGTGTGTTTGTGTGAGATTTCTTCAGGTGTTTTGGTTTCATTCAGTGCCATGCTAGCGAAGTTAAATCATGTCTTTAATGTCTGTGGGTGTGCCTCCTGAAAAAGGCAAGAATCCCGTTCATGGTGTGGTGTAACGGGAGCCGAGTCGGCCTCCCGTGGAGTGTGCAGTAAAGACCCTATGTGTGACCATAGAATACGGAAGTGGCTGGAGACGGACTTCAAGGAAGACACACTAGGGTTTATTCAATGTTGACAGACAGTGAGCAGTGACAGTAGTGATCCGGCGCACAGGGAAAAGCAAAGGCAAACAAGTCCAGGCAGCACCAAAAGGGGTAGTCAGGGCACAGCCTGTATTCCATGAGCCGGGAGATCCATCCTAGACAAAGACGATTAAAATCCCCTAGAAGGGGAAACGAGACCAGCAACACAGAGAGATAAAAGCTTAATGGGACCAGGCACTTTGAGCCCCGGCATCAGAGGTCAGGATGTCTGGGATGAAGGCCTATGCCCTCAGGCTTCCCCTGAAGCCTGGTAGTAGGCGGGCCTTCAGATGTCCATCTTCCAAAGCAAAGCCAGGAGCTACGGAGATGCTAGGCTTATAAAGCCAAAACATAAACAAAGCAAACAAGGAAATAATTGAACTAAAATAAATAACAGAAAGAGGTAGGAGAGCCCTCTAGAGGAGGGATGTCAACTGCGACACATAGTCCCATATTTGCTTCTATATTTTAGGGATAGGCTCCAGATGGCCAGAGCCCATTTGTCTGCTGTCACAAATCACACTCTGTCTCATAAACACTATTGCATTTCCACGTGTAGCAAGCACTCGTGCCCTACTTAAGCTCATACTCTTTTCCTATTTAAACCCCATCTTCCCTCCACTCACTATTAAGGACTTCTCGAGAAGAGCTTACCCTATGTACCATTGTTGTTCTACTTACTTGGCTTTTGCTCACGAACCTCGGGTTACTTCTTGCTTAGCGATTCGGATACCTTCTCTAGATAACTAAGATTCATGTCACTAGCTTCACACAGGGTTCTTTTGTTACCAACAGACAATTCCCTGACAGCTGCTTTCTGATACTGGAATGTAAAATAGGACAAATTTGAAATAAATGTGGAAAAGATAGTATTATGGGTACAGTCCAAGACTACAAAAAACAAGATAACAGAGGCTTGATGTTGCTAATTATTTCTCAGTTAAATTATACAACAAGCCGTCCATCACACTGTTTAAAAGCAACGGATCCAAAATGCGAGCCCTCCATTTTGTGCTATGAAAGTAACTTGATTCCAGGAAATTCCGGTTTACTAATTGCCGCAGTTTAAACAATGTCAGAGTTGCCCTCGCAATCTCTGCCTTTAGCTTCTCTGAATGATGGGCCTAATAAATATGACCAATAACATCATAAAAGAAAATGAGAAATTCATTAACTTCAGAATGTCAGAGGGCATTAGAAGAGTCAGTACACAGTGGCTGTAGCTAGGGTATAGTTTTAAATTCATTATGGAGAACTGGAAATGTTAATGAAATGGAGTGCTTTCTCTGTATTGGCAATGTTGTAGCACACTCTGGGGTTTATGCCAATAGGTTATATAAATGTTTAAATAAGCACACCCAAATTAAGTTTGCATTCAGCTGACCAAAATTGAAAAAATATGTATTATCTGTAGGATGTTTAATACATGCATCATTTGTAATCTGTAAGGACCTTTCTGCAATGAATGCAATTTTTAAAAAGCTGTTTCAATGTACTAGATCTATGATAATATAGCTATCTTCTGGCTGATTAACAAAGTGCTGTCTGTGAGGACTTTTGCTCCTCTGTGCTGTGGACAAGGGTTGAAAAGGAGGCCACATAAACATTGAATTGTTGGATTAATGGATTACCTGCATGCCAGTAAATGTATTTTCTTATTATGCATTGGTAGGACAATTATAGCATACAGTGGGAACACACTTAATGTTTCACTGTGTGAAACTTGAGTGAGAAGTTTTTTTAATCAAAATTGAATTTACTGAAAGGGAAGGTTAAAAACGACAAACCTGCTTTGAGGTAGAGTGTAATAACGAGAAAAAAAGAAAACATGTCTGGTGTATTCAAAGGCAGGAAGGGTGAAACATCAAAGTTTGCAAGAAAGACTAATAAATTCCTCTGCAGTTTTATTACTTGTTTATAGTTCAAGTTTTAATTAAGCTGCTAAATTACAAAGTGTAAATCCCTTTCTCACTTGTCTGTTTTGGCTGCTGCAGCTTTTTCAGTGGATATGAAATCAAACAGGTCCTTGATTAGTTCAAGAAAATGTCTTCCTTATTCTGCCTTCACATCGCTTCCTCTTTAACTATATGTGACGCTAAATGGCATGGCACTCCAAACACATACAGTACGCAGTAAACAGATATCTGTAATTGAAAGCTAAAAGCAGAGAGTTAGCTCTGCTGAAAGTCTCATGATGGAAGTGTGGTCAAGATATTTTAAACACACACAAACTTGCTTTACCCTAACTGGGGTTCTTAAGTACTAAAGTAGTCTCATAGTGTCTTCTTTAATTTAGAATTTATTAAATTTTAACACCTTATATTATTTAATGGTGTATTTTGCTGGTTGCCATTTCATAGTAGCAAAGCCTTTAATATAATAAAGCCTTTTCAACTTTAAGAACGACTAGAGCTGCCAGCCAAAATAAAGGACAAAATGGCAACAAGAGCAAAGTCTGCACTATACAGATACAGAACCCAAGTTAACTGTGCTGATAAGTCCCAATTAGGAAGAAAACCTGTCTGCAGCTGTGAAATGTCATGACTGCTTTATCACCTACATGGCTACTAAAAAAAGATAATGTAATCATCAATGATTATTACAGTAAAAATGTATACTGTACTGTATGTACATAGGAATCATGTACATTTGTTGAAATATTTATGAATTTATTGAAATTTGTGGTTTCATGTCCCTGCTGTAACACATTTATATTCTAGATTTAAATAACAGTAGTAGGGACTAGCAACAGGGTTCTAGTAGAAAAGAGAGAGACAGTAGAGATGGGTTAGTGTTAATTTATTAAATTAAATAACCCACAACTGCCACACAGAGCACACACATTTGCACAGAGATGTTTTAGACAGACATCCATCAGCACCTGATGGAGTGGATCACATAGTCAAGCTGGCATAAGTGAGAGAGACAAGGAGACAACATATACAGACAGAAGCAGCAGGAGACAGGCAAAGACAGGACACTGTAGACAGGTAATATCAGACAATGACAGCACAGGACTTATACAGCAGGCATTAAACCACAGCTAATGATACCCATAATGCCTCAGAAATCAGTCTCCAGAGAGTTCATAGCAACCTTCTCAGTCTGGTTCCCCAACACTAATGCAATTTTCTCACCAGATGATATACTGAATGCAGCTTATGTATGTTATGGATGTCATCTCTTTTCCACAAACCTGAAGAAGGCTCTGCATTCCATCGTGTTATTTTCATTTTACTTTCCAGCATGGAATTCACCTCTATTTGCTCCCCAGTACTGTTACATGGTATACAGAGTTTGTAAAAAAGGTGTTTTAAAAAGTAATCACTTACAATTGTGAATTATGAATAATTAAAGGAAGTATTAAAAATAAATTCCGAGTTGAGAGAAACAGCTTTGAGGTAACACACAGTAACTTTACTTGGTAAGTACACAAACAGTGCATGGGTCTCTATAGATGGTGTGTGTAGAGAGGATTCCCAAACCTGGTCAAGGAGGAAAACTGTCCTCTGGTTTTTGCTCCAGGTTAATTTATTACTATTACTTATATGGGTCTTATTTGTAAATTTGCTTTCAGATTTTAAAATATGGGGGCGTGCCTCACGCAGTGCCATTCCCACCTGGGGGCGTGCCTCACGCAGTGCCATTCCCACCTGGGGGCGTGTCTGACGCAGTGCCATTCCCACCTGGGAGCGTGTCTGACGCAGTGCCATTTCTATCTGTACCTGTTAATCATCAGTTGATCATCTAGTAAAGTTGATTAGTTAGAAATAACAGCCAGCAAGCCAAGGAGAACCTGAGTAAAGTTCTCTGTCCTGAGGTTATTGGAAACAACACATTTGAAGTAAAGTACACTTGACACTCAGGACTAAAGAAACAACTCAAATAAAAGTCTAAACAAGCAAGCAGGTCAATTGAGTCATCAGCTTACACTGGAGGTCTAGAGCTCAGCTGGAATGAAATCCTCCAGGACCAGGGCTGGGAACCACTGGCCTGGATCACTGTAAACTGATTAACCTTTAAAATTCCTCAAATACCTAGTAACGTGATTTTGATTTTAGAAAACAATCCCTTACACAAGCAACAAAAAATTACAGCAAATTATCTTTTAAAGGTAACTTCCTCCACAGTCTGTCTACATATAAAAATATTTACATTTGTACTAAATTTGAGATACTTCCCTTTAACTGTCATTGTATTATTATTCCAAACTCTACTGAAATGAAGCTAGATATGACATAAAAAGTTATCTAAAACAAATGGCGCTTTCAGATTTCAAAACGTAGCTTGCATCGTGGACACTTACTCATAGGTTTGCACAAAGCAAGTTATAATTGTTGGCAGGACATTTACCTTGATTTTGTCTCTACATTTATTGTAATACATGTTCCCTAATACACACACAACGCAAGGCCATTTATCCAGTTGATGATGAAGGTTATGTTCATTTGTCTTCAAAGTCAAAGAAGTACATTGACAGATAACAGGCATGCTTTAAAATATAGTCAGTGTGTGTGCTGGTCATTGATGTATGTGGTGCAGCAAATAATTAGTAGCTTATATTGTTATGCCCCTCATATTTTTCTGGGTGGGACAACAATTCTTATTTCTGTCATATGAATCTGCCTTGATTGATTAACACTTACTTTTATGTAACCATTATCAGTTCACCTATTCCTGGCATTCAGATTTGACAGGGCAGTGCATCAAGAGATCTCTCACAGTTATGATATATTGTGGCATTATCTGTGCTCGTGACACAACTGTGTTTTAAAGCAAGATCATTAATCATGAGGAGCTATGGCAGTGGCCCTTAATCAAATTACTCACCCTCCTAATACTAGCCGCTGTGCAGGAGAAGGATCTTCCGTGTTAAGTGTGCAGGCTGGATCTCAAGAAACGGTAGGCGATTATAGAGAGCTTCATCGTTTGCACCCTTTTGAAGAAGAACTTTACACCAAATATTTATTCTTGCAGTTTATAGCCTTGCATTCCTACATTCAACGATCCTCCTAATAATTTGCATGTTAATCCACTCTAATTTGGGATTGTTAAACTAATGGACAAAAAGAGCCCATCTTCACTTGATGTGCCCTTTATTGCAATGTGCTGTTGAAACACAAACTAATTTCAGTAATGAATGCAAAATTGAGCTGGGAATAAAGTTTTATTACTTTTTAATTGCAAATTCTTGATCGTATTGAGGTTACTTACGCACCTTATGAGATAAACATTCTGTATGTGGCATGAATATGTTGTAAATGGAAGTTCTTAACTGAAGTTTGGGAGGGATAAGGACAGACAAGCCAGTTTAGTCTAGCTGTTTTATATTGCAGACCTTACCAACTTTCGCTATATATATATAAAACTCTTGCACACTGCTTCTCTGATTTTTTCCCGCATTCATCCTACCTGCATTACATTTCCACCCTTGCAGCTACCCACCGCTTAGTTAACTCCTCATTATAGGTTGAAGGTGGGGTTAAATTTCGTTGTCCTATGGCCATGAGGGTATCTCTTAAAAGGCGGGTTAAGCCAAAACCTATTATAGTCAAGTACTTAAACATTCACAAAGCATCTGATTCTTGGATGGCGTTATTACTTATTACTCAGTTCACATCTCTGTATCACATGTGTATTGCCACATACTGTATGGTTTGAGGAAAGTGCAAACAGACATATGTAAACTTAATGCCACTGGTATTTAAGTATACTATTCAACAACAGCACTATGTACTCCAAGGAATAAAAGAAGAAACATCTTTTGGCAGGAATACCTTGGTGATTGATGTCTACCATTCACTTATCAGCATCTTTATTTGTTACAGTTTGCTAAGAAGGGCTTGGTTAGACTGACGCCTAACACTGATGCTACCAAAGTAAAAAATGTTTTTTTTATCTTTACTGGATGGAAGAAATTTGTATTGGACTTATTATCACATCACATTTATATTGGAAGATCACTCATCCATTATCCAGAGGTGGCATTTCTGTTCAGTCCGGGCAGGTCTGAGCTCTCAGTCCTCGGTCTCCACGGAGACGAGTCATATTCACACGAGGAGCTTGACACCACCCAGTGCTCCACTCACCAGATTCAGCAGATTGTCCCAACAACCTGCTGCTTATTAACTTTAAATTAATACTGTATTTAAGACCCGCAGCACCGCTGCTTGGGTCTCAGTTATTGAGCTGCTCTCAGCCATGCTCTGTCCTGGCTTGAGAGTTCCGTGTTCCATAAAAACACATTTTTTATTGGAGACAGTTTAAATAGCCCTAGAAAAATGTGTTTGTTGTTCTTAAATTACACAGTGAGTTGCCTGGTTTCAGTTCCCCCCCCCTATGAGATATAGGAGCCATCAGTTCTCTTACAAACCACAGCTCTGTTTACGGAGGAAGTGGAACACAGCATTTACTGATACAGCAGCTAATAAAAACTAAAACCAAGGCTTCTCCTTCTGTTCCCAAAGTGATGTTACATTTGAGGTGCTCACTCAATATGATGAACCTAAATCAGCAATTAACTTTAGAAAGAAAGCTATTAGTAGGCAATTCCACTGTTAAATGTGTCAACAGAGCACCATGCAAACACTAAGAAAATACATTTCCAGGGGCTGGACTCAAGAATATTGCATTTCAAGTAGACTACATAGTGGCACAGCACAGTCAGGTTTCCATGCTCATTGTACAAGCAGGAATTAAGGACGCAAGGCAGAGAGAATCTGAAGTTCTTAAGGAGGTTTTTAAACAGTTAAAAGAATGGAACAGAAAGGTAATCATTTCTGACTCTAGTTGTTATGGGTAGGGTTTAGGAGGCACTCTTTAGATAATTAAAGACCTGCTGAGCCACACCAGGTTTTGTTGACAACTGGGATAGTTTCTAAAAGTGGAATTTTTTATAGAAAGGAAAGTTTACATCTTAAGCATTTAGCAGAAAAAACCCCATTGAGGATTATGTTCCAAGGTATTGAGTAAAGATTCAAAGTTCAACGTTCTGAGATTGATTTCTGGAACATTTACCAGAAATTTCTGGGAGACTTCAGGGAGATGCAGCAATACTTCTTTAAAGGTTATCTACCTCTGCTACATCTATACATAGAAAAATGTGTATGTACATATATACAGTATACAGTATATACCAGGATATACCAAGTGGACAGTTCTAAATGAAGGGTAAGTTCTCTGCAAGTCTGCTTTTCAAAGCTTTTCAGTGCTTTCAAAGCACTGTTGTGTGACATGGCCACTATTTTGGATTTGGTTTGCACAAATGTATAGCTCTGGCACCTGTCTATCATAAATATACCAAACCTTGCATAGGTAGACTCCACCTATGATCTGTTAAGAGTTGCAAATGGACTGTGTCAAAGTCTGCAATCTAGCTGACTACGTTGAGATTTCAGTCAGGTGTTCTCTCCAATTATAGCACTGAGTTAATCACAGTGGCAACTACTCTACATGAGTGAGGATTAAAATTATGTAGTGTTTTAGTCCTTTTAAACTTAAACCCTACTTTTGATACCGTGGGTCATGACAGTTTAATTAATTGTCTTAGATAATGTATTAGCTGATCAGGGACTTTTCTGAACTGGTCTAATTTTTAATTTAAAAAGACTAGTTTCTTGCCCTGGGAAACTCAACTTCTGGACTGGCTAATATTATCTCTGGTGTCCCACCAGGCTGCATATTAGGCCCAAAGTGATTTTCCTTATGTATGCTTCCATTTGGCTAGATTACTGGTAAATAAAACTTGGTCTTGCACTGCTCTGCAGATGATACAGATATTTCTATTAGCCCAAGTAACTACAATTCTAATTCTCTTTTAAAGAGTTTCTTAAGTGTTTTGCGGTTGTAAGAAATTGGATGTCTTACAGTTTATAAATAACTGAAGTTATTAACTGATGTTCTGGAGGGAAAACAATGACAAAGCAATCTCACAAGGATATTCCTAATCCTAATCATTACAGAAATGAGCTAATCCCTATGCATTCGTCTCAAGAACCCCCCTCTACCCCATTTTCACCTTCCAGCTAGTCCTTGGTTCACTCCTCTTGGAATGGGGTTTGAGTCACCTTGTCCTATAGCCAGGATTGGGTTATGCCAAACCTATAACACCATGTAAATCTTAAAATTCACAAACCTTCTATATAGTAGAAGAGAGAAGTTATGCTTACAGACTCTATAATCAAATAATTACACCTTAAACACATTACTAAAGTGTACCTCTGAATAATATTACTAAAGCAGGATTGTTCCTTTACTTTTTAATGTTGAGAAAATAGACTACTAAATTAAAATTGTTCTATTTTTTGTTCTTACAAGTAATGCTTTATCATGCTTGGAGCCTATACAGAATTCATCTGAACTAATGAACTAATCTATTGGCATTGCTGGAAAGGCTGTTGCTGTTACTTGAAAATTCAAGTACATGTGTTTAAAACACTGAATGATCTGGCACCAGATTTAATTGAAATGCTCTCTCCATCAGACAGGATGTAGATTACAATCTTCTGATGTTGGTCTGCTTTGTAGTGCAGTGGCGAATCCTAAAAAAGAGGCAGAGGATGTTTTGCGTTTTGTCACAATGCCACCAGACTGTAGACTTCCTCACCCCCTTTAATCAAAGATTCACCTTCAATTGGAATATTTAAATCAGTCCTGAAAACATATTTATATAACACTACCTTCTCTCAATGAATTTTCAGTCAGATGTTTTAAAATCTGAATTACGCTTAATCGTTTATGCTGTTTTTGCAAATCTTACAATCATTTTGGCGTTTTATGAATGGTGATATACAGTACAGCATATAACGATAAATGATTATCATCATCAACATTACTGCAATGGCATAGTAATAATATGATAATAAAGCAGTTATTAAACTATATATTTGTATGTGTCCTGCCCTACAGGGTCAAATCTCTGTCTCAGCAGTCAAAATAGATAAATGACAGAATCTATAGCACAGCCAAGGGCCAGAGAGTTCCTGTTAAGAGTGTCTTATGTTGCATTGTGTTACTAGAGATATCACGTAAATCTTGGGTTAAACGCACCTCAAATAAAGTGAAAAGCAGCATAATTGGATGTGTGGAATACCCCCTTTAGCCTTTTTCTTTGCAGGGTGTTACATTGGTAAAGAATCCCAAGAGTCTCTTTGGTTTCTCTTGTAACTTGCCCTGCTTCGATGGATGGCTCTGTCTGGGAAATCACATTTATTTTTCTGTTGAGAACAATCCAAAGCTTTTCACCAGACACAAAGTGTTTGGTGAGGAGGCAGTCATTACTGATTACTTACCAAGCAGATGCAGTGTAGACATTTTTGAGATTAACTAGACTGGCACTGGAGAAAAGTCAGTCATGCAAGTTCCCATAAATGTTTGAGTTCCCAAAAATTCACAGTTCAAGGGAATATGGGGTTATCACTCTCTCGGGGTAATGGAACGTTTTTCACTGTCAGTTTCATGAGGGTGGTAATTGGTTTAAATCTTTTTATTTTACAAGGGGAACAATACAGTATGTCAAGATAACTAGCTGAACAAAATAAATCCCTTAGATTACGAACTTTTGATTTTCCCCATCAAACCGCAGACATTTGAAAAAAAAAGGTAATAAAGCGCAGGCAATCAACAAAAAACAATGATGTAACAGTGAGAAATGCAATTGAAAAATGGTCCCAATATATACTTACAGTAAATATAAATCTGTTCAGAATTTTTGTAGAAATTACTGTATTTCATGACACATTGCAACTCCATAAAACAGTTGCTAATAAGTTTAATTTTTGCTTCACTTAGACTAATAAACTAGTCACCATTCTGAGATAATCCTGAGTTTTAATTAGTCTGTCTAATGGCTTAATTTAATTGGCACCGTGTAATTAGATGTTCTCCTTCATAAGTAAAAGATTGTCAAACAAAACAGTTGAGCAAAGATCAGAAACCATGCTGTCATTTATACCTTTTGCTCAGCAGTTTGTGATGCAGGGAGATCAGATTTCATTATCTTTTGTTGATATTCTGCATATACTCTTGCACTTTCTTAGTGTAAATTGAGAATGATTATTTATATGCAGAAAAGTTGGCCTTGTAGATGACTGTCAGTGCTCTCTTTGAAGACTCATTTAATTGAGGAATAGCCTCTTTTGAGAAATGAAAAACATGGCAGAATGATCTGTCCCTTCATTTCCATGATGTTCCATAGGAAGGGATTTATTCTGTTTTGTACAGCCTTCAACTTTTCTCCAAAATTTCTATGAGAATGGATATGATATACTCTTGAGATGCAAGTGTAAAATTGGATTGCCTACTGTGACAAATAGTTGTTATTCGCCCTCATTGCATGACCTCTGTTGAGGTCTCTCTTATTGTTTACTCGCTAGTTATCTTTGTTATTTTGGGAAATAATATCCTTTGTTTATATATCTTGCATAAATATTATGGTATGGCAAAGAAGTATTTCTAATTTGCTTTATATGTTGACTGCATTTTTTTTACTTCTTGTGAATCCTTGTGTGTTTGTTCCACCATTTTGTGTTGGGTTACAGGCCCTGACTCACCTCTGGTTTAAATGGAGTCTTACCTATCCATCAGGAGGTGTCAGTGATGGAGCTTAGGATATTTTACCTGATTGTTACAGTATGTCAGGTAAGTTTTGTTTTGATTTACATGGTAAGTGTCTGTGCATTGTTACACAGCTTTTCTAATTGTACACCTTTTAAAAAAAAAAAACAGTTAATAGGGAAATTCCTGAGTGAGAGTTCAGTTTGTTATTTTGTTAAATGTTTTGTCTGTTTTAATTTTTTTACTTTTCACTTTTTCTTTGTCAGTTAATGGACACTATATATATTTTCCTATATTGTTTGTGCCAACCCCTAGACTTACTCTCGGGTGGTTAGTCATACCTACGTACAGTTCATAATTGACAAGAATGGTACTAGGTTTTTGGGAGTCAAATCACTCCTGGGTCCGTCCCATATTAGCTTTTGCTTCCGTGGTATTGTGGCAAGGGGTCTTGCTGGTTAAATCTGTCTGTTTCACCATGTGGGAGTTTTAAAAAGGGCTGAGCAGGTATCCCACTTAGATTGCTTGCTGGGATAGGCTGTGGCTCCCCCATGACACTGAATTTGATATGTAGTTAATAAATGGATGTATAAGTGGTGCTCAGTCATGTGAACAAGTCTTGAATCAGCTTTCATTAGCAATGAAAATGAAATGTATTATGACTTGT
The DNA here is from genome assembly GCF_059453375.1 of Lepisosteus platostomus. Lineage (NCBI taxonomy): Eukaryota > Metazoa > Chordata > Actinopteri > Semionotiformes > Lepisosteidae > Lepisosteus > Lepisosteus platostomus. The sequence continues at coordinate 28,999,374 of NC_142623.1, forward strand.
TCTTGTATTCATTTTGTTAATTTCTGCAAAATAATAACAAATACCTCCTATCCATCAACAGTACGGTACATGTACAAATTGGCCCATGTCCCATTTTTCACACTTTAGCTGCATCTCACTGCCAAATGTTGATATCTGTCACTACAGGTTTTCTGCACTGTGGATTGAGCTGCCTGAAAGAGAAGAAAGGTCTGTGATCACAGGAGACCTTTCCTATCCTTCAAAGTCATTGTAATGGGTAAGAAAATGAAAAGTGATTAAAGAAATCCCCCTCGCCTTTCTGCAAGCTATACCTTTTGGCAAGTGGCTGGAGACACACAGAACAGAGTACGTATTCACCATCACTGATACGAGCATGATATGGAGTAGTGAGTCTTGATATTAGCTTTTCATAATAACCGAGTCAGGTTTGTCTAACAAATTAGATTCTCTTAACAGAAAAAAATGGGCTCTAAAGCGTATTATATTTACCTGGAGAACATAACTGGATAATATAAGATGGTGTGGCATCTGAGTTGAAAATGTGGTAGAGTCCAAGTACAAAGATGATTGTGCAGGGAATTTATGGTAAATGTTTACGGCTACGGTATAAGACCCAGGTATGCTAAATTTGCTCTCCAGTTAATATAAAATGGATAAATCCCACAGCTTTGAGAGAGTTCCTGAATGTTCTCACACTAAAATGAACAAAGCTGTGAAACAGAAAGATGAAGCAGCACTACTGGGAAGTCCCCATAGGAAAGAAACGGAACAATTGGTGGTGAGGGAGAGAGCATCTTAGCTGTTCCAGCATCTTACCTGAGAGCTAGGGGAAGTCTCTTTTTCATTATTTCATACCATTCCTTGTGTACCCCAAAACTAAAACTCAACAGTACTAGTGAGTGGTAATAATATAGTAATAAAAAAGCTTCTTCAGTTTCTTTCTGAAAGCTCAGCAGATTGGAGATGAGTTCCCTTGGCTGAGAAAGTAATCACGAGTCAAAGTGGACAGGTGTGATGCAGAAACTGGAGCTTCATAACCTGAGGCAAAGACAAACATATCAAGGCTCCCAGTGGATAGCTTAGGGCCCAGCTGTCAGTTATCCCCACTAAAATACTCTAAAAAAACACTTCAGGTAAAAATCAGTGGGCAAGTTGGCCTAAATCTGTTAAATATGTTCTCACAATACCTCCTGATCACATTTAATAGTTGGAAAGTTGGAATGAACTCCAAAATGTAACTTTGGTAGAGGAACATCTATCAGCGTGCATTGCAGAGCACAGGAAAAACATATCAATCCACTAAACCATATTCATGGTATAATTATTGATATGGAAATATTTTTTAGACCTAGATATAGGAGTAAAATAAACTTTGAGAAGCAAAATAGCAATGTCTAATTTTTTATTTAAGTTGCTATTAAATGATTGATAAATAAAGGATAAATAATCATCAGTAATAAATAAGTTAATAGCTATTAACTTAAGCTCTTTGTGTTGACAGTATGTTTTCTTTATTTCTGCATGGCCTTATCAACAGCTTTGATTGGGAACCAGTACTTGAAAGAGCTCATGTTGGACTGCATGTACAGTACAGTAGCTATCTGTATTTGACTTGTGGTTTTTAATTATTTTTATGAGAATTAATTTTGAGCTTTTCTTCAAATAATTAAAAAAATATTTAAGATTTCTTCTATAACAAAACAAGGCAATCCTGAATAAAATGACAAACCTCTTATGTAGAATGAAAGAATGCTGTATTCCGAAACAGAAGAGCATCAAAATCCCAGTGAAGTTTCTATAGAAGTGACAAGCAATTTTATTATATGGGGGATTTAACTCATTTAAAAATTATTTGCATAAATACTTATTTTTACTTTGTAATTAAATTGTATTTTGGAGAGAGATATATGCTGGAGTTGAGTAAATAAGATTTTTCTGTGCTGAGGTTATATAGGCTTAACATTGGTTTAATTAAATGTGTGATAATTAGTGTCAATTATGTGTACATTTTTTAAACAATTATTTTAAGAGGCAGTGCAAGGGAGACCACCCAGACTAATTGCTGGTCTAAGGGAAAATCACACTTGGGCAGACTTCATTCTGTATAGATGTTCTGTATATTTTTAGTCAGGATCAATGCCATGCGATTTGTAGGTTTTCAACATCCTGATAGGCATTGACCAAGTTAATAAGGGCATTTCTTGAAAGTCATGAGCAAAACAAGCATCTGAATATGCTAGTGAAAATTAAGAGTCTATCTGGACAGAAAACAAACATCTTTACACAAAGAATTGTTAGTACTGAGTCATCAAACAGGAAACCTTTATGAAGGGGATTCCAAGATCACGTAATTAAACTATTTGTAGCTAAATGAGCAAGCTAGATGAAATCGTCTCTAGTCTGTAACCTTTTTTATATTCCTATTTTCTGAACTTATGCTTCAGTTACTCTTTATGGGTTTAACTTGGTCACATTATGGACCCTTCAACGATACTGGCACCAGGAACCTCAGCTTTGGTTTTAAAGATGCATCCAGTTCTTTTAATCTAGGAACTTTGTCGAAGAGCAACATCTCTATAAAACTAGCATGGTTGTAGAGAACAAACACTGAAGCATGTCTGAAACATGAGCATGAAAATCCCAATATCTAGAGAACTGTCTTTACAGTCCAACACATCTTAATAAAACTGAAGGTCGAACTCAAAGCTTCAGAGGAAAAGGCAAAAAGTGCGGGATTACTGCAGAGAGTTATGGGGCATGATGGCTGTGGCTCTGGCATGCCGGCAAAAATGAGAAAGCAAGTGAAAGCTTTTAATGTGCTAATCTTCATTCATTTTTAACAGATTCTAGCCAATTAAAGCTCATTGCTATTTTACAGGATGGTGTTTTTGTTCTTTATGTAGTCTTAGCCGAGAAATCACGTTTTACCTTTTGGTCGCTGAAATTCTCTTTAGTGTAGTTGACACCTTCTGATGTGCTGGTAGCTGTACTGATTAGATTTCTTTGTCACTCGAATGTCAGTCCCCCTGCTGTTGACATCGGGTTGGATGGGGACCTTGTGCTATATAAGGAAGTGCCTTTAGTCCTTTCCTACTGATGGCACAGAGGAGTTTGACAGTTTGAGGCATGTAGAGGTGTAATGAATCTTATTATGGCATCAGACTTCCTCGGAGGCAAGGGAAGTGGTCACCACAGCTGATGACAGCAGGCAATAGAATTTATTACTCGGTCTCGCACTTCAAAGTTTGCAAGTGAAGTGCCACTCCAAAGATATGCACATACAATGTGAATGTGGCAGCACTGCAGCTCCGACTTGAAAGGAAGTAGAGAATTTGGAAGAAGAGCCTTAATTATCGAAAGGACTCTAAGGTGTCAAACTTTCAAACCCTTATTATATAATATGTGCAGTCAGCAGTCAATTTTTAATAAAGAATATTTGGCCAAATGTTTATAATGGAAACATTTCATGTCAAAATTCAGCATCATCTCAAAGTGACTCTATTGATAAGTCGGATGGGGCTGTAGCATCTCCGGCAGGCTGCTGTACTCGTATAGAAGTTAGTCATTTAGGAATGATATTCAACAGCAGAGGGCTGTTTTGCAAAGAGGTCTCTTCTTAGCTCCCCAAGAAAACACGACAATATTTTGGAATTCATTAAAACTCACAACACAAATTTTAGAAAAATAATTAACACCATATTGCAAGAATTCTTCTCTTTTGCAGTTGGAGAAAAAAAGGGTTCCAGTGATCTTTTCAAATTGCCAGAGGCAGAATCTGTTTTTTTGCACTTCAGATTTCTGAAGCAGTTTTAATATGTCTTATACTGCATGACAACGCAGACAGGAAAAAAAAATCCTGGTTCTATTTCAGTAAACTGATTGACTGTCAGATTTTCACAGCCTTGCACTTTGAGGCTGTCTTCAGTGAAAAACAAATCCCAGAAGATGGTGGTTAAAAGTATCATTTGCAACACTTATGTGCATTACCCCTCATTTCATCCCATGTACAGTATGTTAATTTTAATTTGTTTAACATACAGTATGTATGTACACTGAATGCATAAAAGATTTAAACATATATTAAATATAAGTGTTGTGATGTCAGTGCACTTTTTATCTATGCATGACTTTCAAACAACCCCTGGGGACAACAGAAGGGTGTTATATTTCACATAGTCAAATTCCCTTATTAAAGTGTTTGAATATTATCAGCTGTTAAGCAATTCATCTGTATAGTGTACTGCACATTATTATACAGTAACTGCTATTCACTGTTATGCAAGAGCCTCAGTTCAGTTGGATTTTAATCATTTACATTATAAATAGCCAGGCATTACCATGTGACTCTCAGTGCTCTTTTTTGATAGATGATTTGAATATTTCCAGTGTTTCATTCTGACTGTTATCTCCACAGCAGTTTATCCACTTCCTGTGCACTTCCCTAGATGTTAACCACAGAGCTCTCAAAGAAAGTGATTAGGATTATTTAAATGTCAATTTCTTTTCCCATTACCACTAATGCCGCTTCTTTTGACAAGAGGAATTCATAAAGGAACACATTTGTAAGTTCACTTGGAAACAAATTGGGCCCAATTTTAACATTAGCAGTTCTTTGAAATTGATTAGTGAGCTGAATTAATTACCTTTCTTCTCGGTTTTGGTGACAAAAAATAAAGTCTACCCCGAACAAATGGCAAAGCCTTTGAATTTCAAATTAACACCAAGATCTTTAGGATTGGGAGTTATTTTGGTAATCTCTAAGTGCTGAAATTTCTCAATTGCATTAAAATGGAATTTAGAAAGTTTAGAAAGCCTAAAACTCTCAGGTCCATATATTCAGAGCATTTATATATTAAATTCCACATTGTTTCCTTTAAGGATTTAAGCATTAAATTAAATTAATACTTAAATACAAATGTAGTTACAGTACCATGAAAATGCTTTTAAGTAAGGTTGTAATTCCAACTGTGTAACTACGAATAGAATATTTTAAATTTATGTTTAGGATTTTTCCTCATGTTCAAATATTCAAAAAGACTTTAAAATTGTGTACATAAATACAGTTCAACAAATCAAGCTTCGCTCTGAAACCTATTCTATTTTAGAATATGTCATTTCCATATAGTTTTTGAGTTCTGTGAAAGACCTTTCCTAAAGAAACCTGCAGGATTACTGCTGATATCTGTATTAATTATCTCTCCACCCTGAGATTTGTTTACTCAGATAGAAGTAAATAGAGCAGCAGAACTGTCATCAAAGCCTGAGATGAGAACACAGTGGGAGTGAGGACATAGATTGGTAACAGAAAGCAAAGCATGTTGGGAAAAAAATCACTAACTGCTGGGAAAAAGACAGCTTTCAATACACCTATATAAAAGATCATGCTTTCACATTTTTACAAACTTTAGGACATTAGAAAGAAATACTCCAGATTTTTAAATTAATTGTGTTACCTGATTTTGTTATCCTTAAGAATAGACTGTACATTTGAATGGGGCACATACTGTATTCAAAATATTAAAAAAAAAATTTACACAGTTACTACTTTAAATTTCCAATCAGTGTATTTTCATTGCATAAAAGTAATGCCAAACTGTATTTTTCCTGCCAATGAGTTGAAAATCTGATGAAAAAATATGGACACATGAAATGTTAATTTGTTATTATAATTTATTTTTTTATTTTTAAATGATGCTGGACTATCCACAGAGCATTAGAATTTTTCACTTAGATAACCAGTTACACTCTTTGTACTGTTGTAGACATGTTATGTCGATATTCTGATTAGAATTGTTATGAACATGCAAAGATGTATATTTCACTCTGATAATTAACAGTTGTACAGATTTGACGGTTCTGATGAACTCTATTGCTTTTATATAGTTAAGATATTTCATGATTTTCTAATGGCTTCTGACTCTGGGTCACTTGATATTCTCTTCCTTCTGGATAAACATGCAGTTTTTGACTATTGAAGTCATGGTGATATACTGTATTGATAGAAAAATTAAAAAGGAGATAATTAGTTCAGTCTTTATTTGGACTGGTCCTTATTCAGCTATCAGGATTCAGTTTATATATGTTGGTGGTGTTTATTCTGAAGCTTAACTTACAGTATATTTAAAGTAAGCTTTATTTAGGATGTTCCACAGTGTTCTTTATTTTTACTTTTGACTATTTTTGACTTTTTGACTACACTCTGATTCATTTGTAGACCACCATAGCTAGACTTTTTGCATTTTACTGGTGATTGCCTTTAAGCTATTCTCTAGATGGAAAAATAACTTTAAGATAAACAAGATTAAAACAAGATTTATGTTTTGATACTGGGCTCCTCTTGTTGGTAACTTTAATGTTACATAGTACCTTTGATGAAAGTTACTCTGTCACTTGAAGAACATGTTAATCACAATTAATCTTTCTTCCACCTGCACAAAGTTCTCTTCATTTTCCCTTACTCTGTCTATATAACACTACAAATGTTGTTATATTCCTTCATTTAATTAGCTTTAAGCAATAGGAATGCCTTACTTATTGGTATATATTTTCAGGTACTAAACAGGCTTCATTAGGTCCAGAATTCTGCAGGTCATGTGTTAACTGAAATTACTCTGTGTTAGCATGCTTCCCTTCCTCTGTAAATTGCACTGGCATCCAAACCCCAGACTTCAACATCCTCTTGCTTAGCTATAAGGACCTGAATGCTAGCTGCAGGTTATCCTAAGGATTTATTGCATGAGTAAACAACAGCTCTTAATCTGAGATCTGACGATTTAGGTATTCTTATTCTGCCAAAGAGTAGGCTCCACATTGATGGAAATCATTGCCCCAATCCATTAAACTCTGCAACCGTCGACACTTTCAAAAACTAGTTTAAAGATCTATCTTCTCATTAAAACATTTAATTGTAGAATTTAATTTTACTTTTGGTTTCACTAGGTCACAATGACACCCTATTTCAGCAATTGTTTTTTGTATGCTGTTCAGAGTTTTGTAAAGCACTCATAAATACAGTTGAGCAAGTAATAGGTTTATTCCATGCTGAAAAAAAGAAGAAAGAAAACACAACGTTTCGGCCGTGGTGCCTTCTTCAGGTGTGAGCATTTTTGTATTTTACCTCAATTTCACCTCCTCCCCAAAATCCACAAACCGGACACACCTGAACGCCCCATCGTATCAGCATCCAACTGTCCGACTACTTACATCTCGGCCTTCCTCGACAGCCTCATGAGACCGCTGGTTGAAGGTCTTCCCTCATACAGTACATCAAGGACACCAACCAAGTAATCCAACTTATTAATGATTTTCAATTTCAGAGCCCCAATTGTTACATTTTTACCATGGAAATCACATGGACATCTTTACACCCTCATTCCCCATAATGACGGCCTTACAGCCCTCAAGCACATGCGGGACACACGCACAGTGCTTATCTTAAACTCACTTCCTTGTAAATCTGGATCTCTCTTAGGCCTTGAACAACAACTTAATGGCTTAATGCTAATTGGCTGTCCTTTACTTATTTGTACAGATTTGACTTTATTGAAAGAACCCTTGTGACATTTAAAGAAAATACAGAGGGAAATGATACATGTGTAATGGATTTAATTAAGACAAACAAATGTGTTTTTGGCTGAGTTAATTTGTAAATTTTGGGCACCTGAACATTTCTGTTTTTGTACAAAATTGAATAGAAACTCAACTGTGATTATATATCTGTAGAAAGGCAAGCCAAAAAACTGCCATATTACCATTCACAAAGAGCTTAGACTAATGTGTTCTGATTTTTTTTGCAACTAACCTTCAGACCAAGGTTGTGACTTACCTTGCTTTTTTGCTTTGCAAAAAATATTCAAGAGTCACTTGAATTCAGGGAATTTTTCAGTAATCCTTTCAGATAGGAAAAAAATGGTGACCTCATCAGTTTCCATAGGATACATGGGTAAAACTGCTATAAACAGTAGAGAAGTCCATTCATCTACAATGGATTCCAGAATTCAGGGCTCTGGCTCTGTCCAGTTTAAAACTGTGACAATTACTGCCCGCAGAATTGTGTTGACAATGTTTGTGAATTGACTTTTCAGTCTAAAAATAAGGGTACTAAATGTTAAAGTGGCAATTGAGCTGTTACTTTTTATTAGAGAATTTAAAATCAGTAGACCACCTACAAATCTATAGCAGGAGCACAGTAACCAAATAACTGCAAGCAGATGTTGCTATAAAGATGAACTGTGGCTAGCTCATTAAGAAGATGTTTATAAAGATTCAAGAGAAAGTGACAGAAACTGTACATTTTAAAAAGGAAAAGTCTATGTCATCATGTCCTATAGCATTTGCATTGAAATATTGGGCTCTAAAAAGTCTGCTAATGAGTTTGGGAAGTGGGAGGGAAGTGTTGGGAAGAATAACTTTTTAGTCCCATCATACAAGAGAGGCTCATTAATGCTGCCAAAAAATAAACCAAAGGTTTAAGTGTTATGTAAATGCATGTTTGAAGGCTTAGGCTAGTTACACAGATAAATGCAAAAACCTTTCACAGAAATGTGAGAAATATAGCTCTAGCTCTATATGGATAATATAGTTAAAGGAATGTTTTGGTCAGCCAGCCAACATTTTGTTGTTTAATGAGAAAGAAGCATACACCTCAAAAATAACTTAAATGTATGCTCTGAAAAGGTTACCCATACTATTTTTAATGAAGGAAAAAGGAGAAAAAAATATCAGAAACTTTAACATTATGCCAAGACACTCACCAGTTTATTCCCAGACATTTATCTGCAAACTCTTGTAGATTCAAATTAATCTGAGAGATTTTCAAATATTTTATTTTAAGCAGTGACTTGCAGTTACTATACTATATAAACAACTATATTTTTATGAAGCCAAAAGAAGCAGGTGCTTAAAAATTATTTTTCCTATACAATGCAGTGTATGCAGAAAAACACATACGATTTGGGAAAATATCAGAATTAATAATTTGCAATGAATTTAGCACGCAGCTGTTATATTGATGATTTTCTCCATTGAAAACAATCTTTAACTGCAGAAGACTTTTTAAAGAAATTGTGACCCTGAAAATTGCAGTGTATGCAGTGGAACAAGTAATAGGTTTATTCCATGCTGAAAAAAAAAAGAAAGAAAACACAACTTTTCGGCCGTGGAGCCTTCTTCAGGTGTGGGTGTGACTTCTTCAGTCACACCTGAAGAAGGCTCCATGGCCGAAATGTTGTGTTTTCTTTCTTCTTTTTTTTAGCATGGAATAAACCTATTGCTTGTTCCTTTGGAGCCTACGCATGCTGACGCAGCTACCCACCTGAACGTGTATGCAGTGTATGCTTATATTCTTATTCCTGAACTAGACAGGTTATTTATAGGTGAAGAAATGCTATTCCTGCATCTCAGTTGGCTGATGTAGTAATTCAACACCTTATACTCTGTATTTGCACAAACAATTACAGTATATGTTTGAATCTTAAAGTCCTTCTTAATCTTCTGTTGGAGAATCCTACACAGGGCTTTTGAAGTCTACTTGCATCTTTAGGATTCTCCAGCTGTGGTTTCATATTTATGCCAAGACAATACATGATATCAATAGCTTTGAAAAATAATGCTATTGTTTTAATGAATGACCATGAAGATTTAACTTAACATGCTTGATTTTTTCCCGAGGAAGCCCAGTGTTAAATTGAGTCACAAAGCTCTGAAAAAAAAAATCTGATTAAAGCAATGTTAAGATAATGAAAGAACAGCACTGTTTATTAGAGTCTGTTACACAGCATTAATAATCCTCTATTACTGATAATCTCTGTATCATATTTTCTTCATTTTGAATTTGTGATCAATTTTTATTTGTAGTTACTTATACAACCAGATTGTATAAACAGTAAAATATATATTAAAAAAATTGTATGAATAGATACATGTGCAATTCTGGTTTATGCAGTATTCCAGACAGAACTGATTGAAGAACAGAAACATCTTTTGTATTCTAGTCAGCCCCTCAGCATTTTGTATCCATGGCAATAGAATTTCAATGTGCAAAACATACTTTTCTGATACCCTAGAAGCTTTATTCGGTTCAGTTGAAATAAAACTTTAATGTAACTGCAGTCAGATAGTGTTATGGGAAAAAAAAAAACAATATGAAAAGCTAGGGTGGTAAATTTCAACAAAAAAGATCAGATTCAAATGAAATGGTTTAGAAGCTGATGTTTCTGAACATCTACTGTAGATTTAAGTGATTTGTCCACAAATAAATATGTCCTAGGCATTTATTGTGGATGTTTTATATAAGAAAAGTAACTGATTTGCTTATACAGTACAGTGTGTGTATAGGCATGGATATAAAATGGGGGGGGTTCTGAGATGAAGAAAGATTTATCATCAGAATGCAATGCACACATGACATGGGATATTTCAAGTGTGAGAAGGCTTCACAGTTTAAATGTTGCATTTTCTCTCTTCTCTTTTCAGCATGGAATAAACCCATTACTTGTTCCTTTGCAGACTATGCATGAAGACACAGCTACCAACCTGAACCATATCATATATGTGTCCATTACCTGTTTATTGATTAAAAACAGCAATCAGTTGACAATGCTGACTGTCAGTGAATATTCAGCATAGTAGCTGCAAAATAAAGATGAGCAGCCTTTCCAAGTTTATCACCACATGTCTTGCTTGTATCCAGTCCCCAATTAGTAGACTCAAGTAGGACCTGAGCTCAAGACAACACTAAACACAGGACCCTTCCCTCTTCCTGAGGCAACAGGACATCCTTTTGCATGGCATTGTCAGAGGAAGTTTGGACAAGCTTCGAAAGCATTCAATTGTTCTTATAAAATGTTATATTTACTTGTCATTCAGACATTTATAAATGTTGATATATTTACAAGACTGATTTTAACAAGGTGGACTACACTTGTATGCTAATCAATGTATTATTATAATATTATTAGTATCTGCTGTAATTCCTGGGTGATGGATTGTGTACATCATGGCAGATTAATGCATTTATTTCTGTATTGATCTATTTGGCATGTTTTATTACGGTACTAGTAAAATGATATATTTTGAATCCTTACATATGTATTTGTTTGCTCGGATTGATTGCTTCCTAGTAATACTCTGAATTTACAATCCCAATTTATTTAATCGGCACAGATTTACCATTTATTAGTATTGTATACAAGCGCTTCCAATTAGGGAATGCATTAATACACCCAAGATTTGCTTTGTCTTCTGACTTGAGTCCATACTTGAATCACGTGCCTCACTGGACTGGAATTGATCTAATTTTTCATTTTTCATGGCATTAGGTGGACTGAGAGAATGTGATTCACCCTTGGATAAGACAGCTGTTCATCACAGAGATACCTCCACAAACTGTAGATCCCCTTTAACCATCTTGGTGGACTGAATCTACAGTATCAGGGTGAAGAACCTTGCTCAAGGATACTGCAGTATTGTCTGCAGTGAAGATAGGAACTAACAGCTCACCAGTTAGGAGCCCAGAATCCAAAACACTCTACACTGCTTTTACATAGGTAGTAATGCAGAAAGCAGAATCAGAAAGTTCAGAAAGGGTCTGCATCATGCCCATTCACTTGTGACTACTATCTATATATTGTCCAGTGCTACAACTTAAAAATTTCGTGTCAAACACGAAAACATCCATGTCTGGATGCAATTGAATTTCATCAGGATTTGCCTAATTACTCTTTGTAATTAATTTGGTCATCTGCATCATGACTCATTAAATTATTGTGGAAAGGCCCTGTTAGCAGTAAAATGCTCCATAAACCAAAAACAGAACTATGAAGTAGAAATTTTAATGATGTACATTGAATGTTAGAGAAAATAAGTGTTTAAAGCACTTAATCTATGATTGGCTGATTATGGCTGCTTGACCTCTGTGCTGTCAGGAAACTTCTCCTATAAATCAAGTTTATTTATCAGATGCACAACAATACAGCATGCAGCAGTCAGGATGCTCTCAATAGTGCACCTGTAGAAGCTGGCCTGGATATGTGACGGCATGCCGAACTTCTTTAGCCTGCGGAGAAAGAATAGGCGCTGCCATGCTGTTTTGACCAAGATGTTGGTGTGGTGGGTCCAGGTTAAGTCCTCTGTGATGTTAACTCCCAGGAACTTAAAACTGCTAACCCTCTCCAAGGCAGTCTCATTGGTATAGATAGGTATTTGATCTTCTCCCTGGTATTTCCTATAATCCACAATCATCTCCTTAGTCTTACTGATGTTCAAAGAGAGGTTGTTCTCCTGGCACCATGCTGCCAGGGTTTCAACTTCTTCCCTGTACGCAGAATCTTCACCATCTGTGATCAGGTCGATGACTGTTGTATCGTCCACAAACTTAATGATGGAATTTGAGTTATGCCTGGCGAAACAATCATGGGTACATAAGGAGAAGAGGACAGGGCTAAGCACACAGCCTTAAATAACTAAAAGAACTAAGAAATAAACCTATTTAAACACATCTCAAAATGAAAAAAATAGATTAAACATTTTCTCATTTCATGATGCTTGATGTACTGGCAGGCCTTTTTACTGGAAGACATTCATTGTGGTAGACTAAAACCCAGCAGACAGAAAACTGAAATTAGAAAATGAAAGTGTCTCTTTATTGTAGCCCCTTCCCTTTAAAAATATAAAAAATGATCACATCTCAAACAATATTTGTATGTACATCAAACAGAACTTTTTCAGGATTCAGGATTCCAGAGACACCTTAGAAAGAATTGGTCCATTTTTCATCTACCAAACCTTTCCTTCTGTATCATCTTTATCAGGCTCTTAGGGAATTTAAAATTCACAGTCCATTTCTGCTGAGCATTATAAGAATCTTGGTACACCTGATGCCCAATCCATTCCTGCTGTGGGCAGAGCAAAAGGAATTTTCAGGAGTCCTTAGACAGGCCTTTTTAAATACTGAACGGTGATTTGGCAGAGAAAAGGCTTTGATTAGGAGCTGAGACTAAATCCTTTCAGGAGTTAAGATAAATCACAGGGATGGTCATTTATACTTTAGCCCAGGGGATACATGTTCAGAAGTACAAAACCTAAACCTACTAGCTAGAAAGTTTCTGCAGGGATTAAATATACATTTTAACAGTAGCAGTATAAACAAAAAGCAGTAATTCAAGAGTATTTCAGACAGAACTCAACCAATGATGCGAGTCAAGAATTTGTATAAATGTTGTATATAAAGCTAATAAGCCCTCTTCTGTTTCTTTTAATCCCTCAAAAGAGCTTTAAATTTAAATTCAAAAGAATGCATAAAAAATGACCATTTAACATTTTTTCTGAGATGTAAGCCTGCCAATGAATTTTATGATACAAGGAACTTTGCAGTTGTAGTGCTACGCTGAGGATGTTTCTTAGTATAAAACACTACATAATGCAGTATTATTATCATGCAAGCACAGCAATATAGCAAAATGGTATAGTGTTCATGGTTTTAGAAGTGTTATTGAAATGGTCTGTTGGTGAAGAATAATTCTGATAAGTTCAAAATGTCCTGCACATATCAAATGTCTGCTTATTTATTACAGAATTATTGCAATGAGTGACTAGCATCCTAGGAGTCTTGTGCTACAGCCTGTGTATTAATGACCTTCTTGGTCCACAGCCTATTTCATTTTCTTTATTTGTAATATGCTCTGTAAGTATTTTGTGTTATAAACAGCTCCCGGAAGAGAGTTGAATAACACATATTTCTACCTTATGAATTCATTCAACAGTACAGTGCTGTTTAGTCCATTATAGCATCCTAATATCTCCTTTTCCAATTTATCCTAGAACTAGTAGCCTGAGACGCAAAACCAACTGCACTATCTGCAATGCTTTTTATTCTGGAAGAACCTTCCCATGGAAAATGATGATCCTGTTCAAAAGGTTGCAGATAATTTTACTAAGAAGGAAAGCAAGTAGCAGTTCCTCTCCTAATGCAGAGTATTGTACTTAGTAATGAGATCAGAAGGTGAGAAAATTAGAATAGCTTGTTTTGGTAAAGAGCGATCTGCTCTACTCTGATTAACTAATATAGCAAAGAAAGATGCTAATTTTACCTCTGCAAGTGTGACTCTTCTTCAGACAGATAAGTAGTTCAGAGTTCAAGGTACTCCTACTGTCCACCAGAGAGAGACATCTTGGTCTGGGTCGGTTCATTACATGTCTCCTCTTGCTTGGTGTGAACCAACTAATACTGCATGTGACTCAGTTCCTTGATGGTACGTCCATAAACCATGAATAGTACCACATATTAGAAGGAGAACTCAAGCACCATTCTCCGTTTTGTCTTCTACTGTAAACACTTAAGGTGCTGAAAAGTGTCTTTGTTCAATTTTAAATTACAATATAGTGGAAGATGCACTGTCTGGCAAAGGCACATTTTAGTGATAGATCTCGGAGGTGCCTGATATATCAATATCTAATCAGGACTCCTGGATAACAAGTGAAAAAAAAAAACTGAAGCAAAGCATGGTACTGAATGTCCTTGAGTTCAAATTGCAGGCTTCCTTGAAACAGCAGATGTGTCCTTGGAGACAATTTCAATGCTCGCATCTTCGAGAATAGAGATGAATAGAGATGAACAGAGATGCATGATTGTAGGCTGCCAGCAACTTTTAATTGTACAATATGTTATTTTTTCAATGCCATACTTTATTTAGTAAACCGGTTCTGGCTGGTTTGGCAATAAAGGTGTCAGGCTCATTGGCATTTATACAATTTTATTAAAATAATGCAACAGATTTAATATAATCACTGCAAGGAATGTGGTTTATTTAAAAATACGATTTTTATTTGGATGTCAATACCTTAGTAGTCACATGCTAATGATATAATATCTCTTAAAACCTCACATAATCATTAAGTTGATGATGATGTATGTGCAAACTGGAAAATAATATAAGTTGGAAAACAGTTTATTGATTACCTTTATGTTCCATTAAACTCTGAAAGGCTCTCTGCAAGCAGGTGACAAGCTAAAACTGTAGAGGACTAAAATGCAGAGTATATACCAAAAAAAGGCAATAAGAGTTCATTTCATAGCCTGCCATAAAAGAAAAAGGTTTTGTGCTTGAAATTACAATATAGGATGAAATGCCTATGTTTCATGCTGGTTGAAATATTTCTTTCCATAAAGCTATTTTCAAAACCAGACAGAATACTTCATTTCTTCTTAAAGACAGCAAACGAATAAAGATGGACAATGGAACCAGAATAGGTTTAAATGAAATGACTTCCGAGTAGTGGTCTGTTTTTTTTTTGCTGCTATTTTCTTAGACCTTATCCCAGAAAACTGTATGTGTGTTTGAATATTATACCATCTCTGAAAAATGTTAAGATTAGTTCTGTCACGATACTGGCTTCACACAACCAGACAGCAGCCTCTTTAAGAAGGCATAGACCTCGCTCAATCAGAAAATCATTCACCTTACCTGTTCACCACCACACCCCAAGCACTAGCTACTTTAGGGCTCAGTACCTTATTGCTCAGTATTGGGTCTAACCTGTTGAGCACAACTTCCTGTTCTTCTGGAGAGTCACTTCTTGTACCTTGATTTCCTGGCTTCTGGACTTGGTATTCTCTACTACTACGATTTGTGGACTTCCTTCCTGGCACCTCACTTCAGTTTTCCTGTTTGTTCTGCCTAGCTATTCTCTTGCTTTCTTTTGAACTCCTACTCAAAACTCTGCATAGGATCAGTTTCGATAATCCAAAGTCACTATACAGATGTAACAAGTTCTGCATTTAATTTCTATTTGCCATGTTGTTTCACAGTCTGTTAGCCCCACCCTAATAATAGAAATGGGCTTAATAACTACAAGGTTTTCTTGGAGTTTGGATTACACAGACATATATTATATGTATATATATATAATATGCATATATTATATATAGCCGTTAACATATTTATATATTATAATATATTATAACATTGAGCCTTAAAAAGTCAATAGTGCAATAGATTGGGTCAGCTTGCAACACTATAAAAAACATCCATACCAAACCTGATGTGCCTGTCTCTATTCTATCTAATTGCATCTCTAGCATAAAAACTTGGATGACTCAATTTCCTTAATCTTAACTGTGACAAGACTGAAGTAATGCTTATTGGCAACCCCATCAACTTTGTAAAGCCAATCCTATAACCCTATCTGTAGATGATTCTGTACTTGAGCTTCAGTCTAAATGGAAAAACCTTGGGGTGATATTCGATTCTGGCTTAACATTCGACCTACATGTGTAGCATATTGTCAAAACACCTTTTTTTCACCTCAGAAATATCGTAGGCTATGCCCTATGTTATCATTTAGTTCATTTTGTGTTATCCCGAATAGACTACTGTAGTGCTCTACACGGTGGGGTATCTAAATCTACCCCAAGCGATCACATTACTCCTATCCTGGAGTCCTTGCACTGGCTTCCTGTCAAATTCCATGTGGATTTTAGATCCTAATGCTCACCTATAAGGCCCTGCATGGCTTGCCACCTCAGTACCAGTCTGAACTATTATCATCCATCCTACTCCTCACCTTGCAACCTTCACTCTTCTAATTCTGGTCTCATATCTGTCCCCCAAGCCCGCCTATATTCTATGGGTGACAGGGCCTTCTCCTGTTATGCCCCCAAGCTCTGGAACTCTCTCCCCAAGGATATCAGAGAGTCACCTTCTCTGAAGTCCTTCAAATCCAGACTCAAAACCTTTACAGTTAGTATAGTGGCATAAGGCCCAGGTTTTATGAAGCTTTTAAGCCAGGTTTTTCAGATCCTCTGTGCAAAATTCACTTTCTAACATTCATCCAGGAAAGGTTAAATTGTTCAGCACTAGAAGCGATATTTCACTGTCATGCCTTGCCGTCATTCCGAGGGATTTAGCAGGAGTGGCATCTTGTCTTTTCAACAGCGGACAAATTCAACATCTCTCACAAAAGGAAAAAATAAATCTTGATCTTGGAAAAAAATAAAATCCCTTTTTTGCAATCTGGTATAATAAAAGGCAAGAGTCTGGCATAAATCTCCCTGAATTCACTAAGTCTTTACACTGTAGGAATTGTGTTCTTTGACTCACATACAGTACAGGCTGGCTATTCAATAAAGCTTAATGGAATATACAGTACAGCAAGTTATAGAAGATTTGCCCATAGTTAACACAGTTTAAACAAGCTCTTGAGCTTGCACAACCATAACATGAAACTTTCCCTACTCACATTTCATTTGTATGGCAGAAAAGGCCTGTTAAAACTCAGCAGGAAATTTTTCTGCATTTCAAAGTCTGTTTCCGTGATAGATACACTTTGAGATCAGCCATCAAAGAGAAAGAGAAGTCTAATCCCGAAGAACAATGCTGCTAGTTAACCTTGGCCACGCAGATTTGACAGCTGAAAAATTGCATTTGTCTGATGCGGTTACTGAAAGAGAGAGTAAAATTCCTTTATCCTCTTGCTTGATAAGGTAGGAATCGGGAGGAAAAAAGTAGCAAATCACACAGTCCCAAAACTTTGTGAACACTCTGCCTATCTTGTTTGAGATCCATGACATCTGACATCTCCAGAAAAAAAGTTTGTCATTGCCATCTATTTAATAATGGCTACCTAATGCCTCACTGTATAGTGGGAATCATCTTTCAAAGTGTCAGGACTGGGGAAATTTGAACATTCCACTGTCAACACTCATGTCAAGGGGCTGCCAAGAACAATTTGATTTCAAAGTTGCCTCGCAAGGGGGATGCAGTGGTTCAATGTGCATAATGATATCCTTATTTGCTTGAATACAACCCGCTTAGATATTTATCTCAAATAAACCTTTTTTTTTTTTACTGGGACAAGGCCATCCAAATGTCACACCATGGCTGACCTATAGTATGCAAGAAGCACTCAGGTAATAAATTACTTTCTTGGCTTCTTCCTGCTTGGAGGTGAAAATAGCTTGGCCAAGCGTTTGTTTATTCCCCACAGACAGGTTGTGATAATAAATATTTTATTTAAACTGTCTCCCAATTTTTACCAGAATGCCTTGAAACCTCTGGATGTAATGCTTGTAATGATATACATTAGGGTGTATTATCATGAGAGAAAACAAAAGGAGGGAAATTCTAACTATAGACATTTGCTTCTGTGGAACTCTGCGGTGGTGACATTTCATTTGTGTTGCTGTCACTAGTTTTGTTCAGTCTGAGCTCCTCAGTGTGTTGCACCCATCAAAGCATGGGCACCAAAGCTATAAAAATGTCCATATTAACTTTTTCCACTACGTGTAAAAACTCCTTACTTTGGTTTTACTGTATTTTGCTTGGGTGTGACCCTGGGACCCATTAGTCTTCATGTTAATATTTTCTTTAATCAAGTAATTGGCTATAACGTATGCCTTTAAGTGCACACAAAATGTCAGTTTATATAGAACATGTGCTCTACTGGTGTTCTTTGTATACAGTAGTTAAAAAACTTTTTGAATTTACCACCAATTAAGAAATACGCTCTAAAAGAATCTTAAGGTGACAAGACGAACTGAAGATTTGGATATTTGTTTGTGGTAGAGGAATGAAGGAGCCACCTATTAACCCCATTGTTTTACGAGAACATTCACATTTGAAAATGTACGCAAGACAGGTACAGTACAAACTCTTATTGTCATGCAAAAATATTGCTTTTTAAAAAAGTGTGTTTCATAGTCTAATTTGGGTTAGAGAAGCAAGAGATGTAGTGGTTGCAGTTTAGATGACATAGTCATCTGTCATTCTGTTTAATAGCTCTGGAAGTACAGGGTGTAAAAATATAATCTGAAATCCTTTCCACACCATATTGTCTAATAAAAAAACATGTAAAATCTTACATCTCTGTTTCCTTTAGCAGCCCCTAAACGTAGCTTTATCACCCTAATAACCAAGTTGCTATGAGATTTGTGGGGCTCCAAGCAATATAGTGGTTTTAATGGCGACTTTCATTTACTTTCTGGGAGCTTTCTATTTTATGACCTACAAAGAAATTAAGGACTATTAAGCTTTCTTTCAGTAGCTCAGCTCTTAATACAGGCTTTTAAATTCAAAATTATCATGTATTAAGAGATTACTGTTTGAAGCTTTAATGCAGAAAAGTTACATTTTTCTACATATTTTCATTATGGATTCCTTTTCAGCTACAGGGCAGAATATTGGCACATTGGTTCGCATTGCCTTCCAGCGCTTGGGCCCTGGGTTCAGTTCCTGGGGGTGCTATCTATGTGGAGCTTGTAGCTATGTGGAGCTATGTGTGTTTGCGTGGGTTTCCTCTGTGTGCTCCTGTTTCCTCCCAAGACAGTCCCAAGACATTTCCGTAGGTTAATTGGCTTCAAGTGTGGTGTAAGTATGGGTGTGTTTGTGTCTGCAATGTATTGGTGGCCCATCCAGGGCGTATCCTGCTTTGCGCCCAATGCTTCGCAGGATAGGCTCTGGGCCACGGTGACCCTGAACTGGATAAACGGTTATTGAATGCAACATGGATGTTGTGATTTCAGCTACAATATTGCAATAAATAATCTGTTTCACTAAACACAGATGTTCGGTCTGGAAACATGTAGGTGCCCATTTTGGAAATTGTTTTTTGCTTCCCCTTAAAAGACAGTTAGGAGTCCGTCTCAGAAGTTAAAAGAAGTTTTTATTTTGTGCACATGGGAGTGAAGCACACAGAGATGCTCGGCGTATTTTTCTCAGAATGATTAAACTAGAACAGTCCTTTAATATTTTTTTGTTATCTATCATGCTTCCCTGTGCTGATCAGATTGGCAGTGTTCCAAGATCACACATCTTTCTCTTCCTTATTTGTCAAAGATACCTTCTTTGAGTACACTTGGTTACTTAGTTTCATAGCACGTGTTCCTATATAACAGTACATACTGTAGTAGCCCTTGTGTCCAGCATTCTTCCATTCCAGTTCAAACCAGTTCTGTATGTCCACCTTATAAAATTCAGCAGCATCAGCAGAAAAACTACAGTATGTGCAAGACTATGAACAAAGTTCACTGAATCCCTCTCAACATCTGTAGCCTCTTTTATTTAAGACTGTTGTTTGTAATGTTTTACAGTACTGTGTCCCTAATTAGACAGTTTTAGCAATCATGCACATACAGTATAGTATGTGGTCATTCGGAATTACAGTCTTGTAAGATGTAAGAAATCATGTTTTTCTTCTAGTTGCATGATTTCTGAACTACAAATATATTTGCTTGTAGTTAGGATTTCCTAAATCTTGAGTCTTTCCTAATGTATAGATGGTCTTGGTGTTCTTATGCTGAGTTGTTAATAGCAGGAGCATAATTAAAGAGGCTGGCTTAAGAGGAATAATTAGCTTTGTGCTTGCTTAGCAAGTTCATAATTTTGAGCCCCATTAAATACCCACTAAAGGTTGCAAGTATGTGCAAGTGTTACTGGAAGGCAGTGATTGGCTTTACAGTAAATTTTGAAATAATTAGGAAAACTATTAACAGCATAAAGTCATTACCTCGTAGCAAGTACTGTTTACTTTGCATCAGTGTAAATAGAAGACAAAGACTT